>NC_088646.1:4907777-4920277 GCF_964019385.1 Sycon ciliatum
GAGAATACAGAGTCCTGCACATACAAACAAGAGAGGGCAGAAACACATAATACTGAGCAATGTGTTCACAGGTCGAGTCTCGGCGGCGGCCGGGAAGGACGTGTGGATCGGCGCAAGGCAGGTTGAAACTCTACATCAGCGGATGGAGGTTCAGGTGCACTGGCATTCAACTGCGGCGCCGGTTGCACATCGGGCAGTATCTTGATATGGCGACGGTTACGGCGGTACTCGGTGAGGTCGTCTGTGGCGACGGTATACGAACGCTCATCGGTACGTTCAGTGACAACTGCTTCTGACTCTAGGTCAGGGATCCAAACTCTTGTACCTTGCTCTAGTACTGGCAGTGGCTGTACTCGATGTGCGGCATCATAGCTAGCACTCTGGCGTGTCTTGCTGGCTGCCTCACGTTTCCGTAGTGCTTCGATATCCGGCCAGCCGGGACGGAGCGCTTCCTTCGTAGACGGAAGACGGGTGCGAAGACGGCGACCGAATAGCAGTTCTGCTGGTGAGAACCCGTTCGCTAATGGTGTGGACCGGTAGACGAGAAGGGCATCGTCAAGGTTGTCGTTAGTCTTGAGAAGACGCTTGACGGTTTGTACTGCTCGCTCCGCCTCACCATTGCTCTGCGGATATCTCGGGCTACTCGTACGGTGGCTGACTTTCATCACGGTTGCGAAGGCTGAGAACTCGGCACTGGCGAATTGCGGGCCATTGTCCGATACCAGGACTTCGGGTACACCGTGTATCGCAAACAACTTCAGCAGTTCCTTGATAATTGACTGCGATGTCGTGCTGCGGACCGGAGATGCGTGGATATACCGAGAGAAATAATCCACGACGACGAGGTAGTCATGACCATTGTAGTGGCAGAGGTCTACGCCTACCCTCTCCCATGGCAGAGATGGGAACTCAGTTGGTTGAAGAGGCTCCGGTGGTTGGTAGCGATGCTTGGAGCAGATGGTGCAATTCCGGACATACTCAGCAACTGCCATCGAGATACCTGGCCACCATGCAGACGACTTTGCGCGGGCTTGACACTTAGTGATGCCTTGATGACCATCGTGTAGCTTGGCTAGGGTGCTAGCACGTTCTGCTACTGGAATCACGATGCGGAATCCATGGTAGAGGAGGCCACCATGAGTAGACAGTGAAGCGCGCTCATTGCGATACGGTTCCAAGTCAGCGGGGACTCGAGCTGGCCAGCCGTGGAGTGTGTAGTGCTGTACTTTCTGTAGCGTGACATCATTGGCGGTTGCTTCTACAAGCTCGTGCTCCTTCTCTGGGCTGCAGAGAGAGGCGAGGACTGCCGCTATTGTCGCTTCGGAGTCCCCGTGAAGCTCCGATTCCTTGACGGGTGCTGTAGGCAAGGGGGCTCTGGACAGAGTGTCAGCTACTACCATGTTCTTGCCAGGAACGTACTCGGCCTGCGCGTCGTAGCGCATCAGACGTATCAACAGGCGTTGGCACCGGAGTGGCACACGGTCCAGATCGCGACTGTTGATTAACGGGACCAACGGCTTGTGGTCGGTGTGAACAGTGAAACGCGGTCCACCGTACAGATATTGGTGGAAGTGTTCGCAACCCCAGACAGTGGCTAGGAGCTCTTTCTCTATCTGGGCGTAGCGTTTCTCAGCGGCTGATAGTGTGCGCGAGGCATATGCTACCGGCTTCCATTCACCATTCTGGAACTGGAGAAGAGCAGCACCTAGACCGTAGCTGCTGGCGTCAGCAGTCAGCAAAGTGGGTGCTTCCAGGTCATAGTAGCAGAGGCATGGTGCGTCTGCGGCGAGTTGCTTCAGGCGGTTGAAGGCTTCGGTGTGCGCAGCAGTCCACTGCCATGCAGTGTCATTGCAGAGCAGGTCGCGTAACGGCGCAGCAACGGTAGACAGCTCGGGCAGGAACTTAGACAGATAGGTGATCAACCCTAGTGCACGACGGAGTTCGTCGACATCGCTAGGCACTGTGAGCTTCTCTATGGCTTCGAGCTTAGCTGGGTCTGGGTTGACACCCTTGTCACTGATCTGGTGGCCCAGGTACTTCAGTGACGTGCGGCGGAAGCGACACTTGTCCGGATTGAGCGTTAGACCGGCGTCTATGAGTCGCTGCTTGACGGCTTCGAGGGCAGCATCGTGTTCACTCATCGTCGCAGCATACACAATGATGTCGTCAATGAATACGGCCACATTCGGGATGTCACCGAGGAGCTGCTGGAGACGGCGCTGGAAAATTTCCGGAGCACTGGTGATTCCGAACGGCAGGCGTTCGAACTTGAACCGGCCGAACGGGGTGATGAACGTGGTGAACATGGAGGCTTCTTCTGACAGGGGAATTTGCCAGAAACCAGATGCGGTGTCGAGCGTGGAGAAAATGGTTGACCCATTAAGCTTTGCCAGCGTGTCGTCCACAGTAGGCAACGGAAAATGCTCCCGTTTGACACTCGCGTTGAGCTTTTTCAGATCGACACACACTCGGACATTGCCATTCGGCTTCAACACCGGGACCATCGGCGCACACCAGTCTGTCGGCTGTTCTACCTTCGTTATCACCCCCTCAGTTTCCATCCGTTCCAGCTCGCGACGAACCTTGAGGCGGATATGGATGGGCACCCGGCGTGCGTTGACGCAGTTGTATGGCTTTGCATCGGGGCGAAGCTCAATCTTCACTGGGTCGCCGAGCATGCAACCAAGGGCAGGGCTAGCAGTTGACACACCTATGTGGCCTCGCTGGACTAGACCCATTCTCTGCGAGGTTTGGCGGCTTAGCAGGTTGACACCACCAGTGGCAATGACCAGGAGTGTGATGGAGTACGAGACACCATGCAGGGTAGCCTCAGTACTGAATTCGCCATCAATGTCAAGCTTCTTGCCATCTGCTCCGGTGACATGAGACTTGGTGGGACTGAGTGCTGGTCGTTCTGGCAGTGTGTGGAAACAGTCACGGGTCAAGATATTCAGGTCTGCGCCTGTGTCGATCTTGAAATTGACGTCCGCGTGACACACACGGAGCTGCACAGTCCAGGGTGCGTCAGCACTGTTACTTTGAGTCGAGGCTGCTCCCAGAAAGTGTGCTGGGTCTTCGTCATGTCCTGTCGTCGACGCAGCATGTGCAGCGCGTCCAGAACCATTGGAACTGCTACGACAAACTGACGCGAAGTGGCCTGTCTTCTGGCAAGTCAAGCACGTCTTTGACTTCGCTGGGCATTCATCGCGGTTTGCCTTGTGATCCTTTGAAGAACCACACCACAAGCACTTGCGAAAGTTTCCACTTGACGATTGGTACGATTTCTTACTAGACGACTTGCTGGATGCAGGCGAGGAGCGCTGTCCATGGCCTCGAGCGCGACTAGTTATAGCTGCAGCAGCTTGCTTGCCGAGATGCCCGTCCAAGGAAGATTGCTGGGCGACTTCAGCATTCACGGATTCCGTTTTCCGAGCAAGACTCACGGCTGTTTCCAAGTCCAGTGAGGTGTGATCCTCGAGCTGTAGCTTTTTTGAAACTTCTCTGTTCGTCATGTGAGCTACGAGTCGGTCTCGGATTCTCTCATCAGGTTTATCAAATGCGCAGTACTTGGCGGCGGCTCGTAGTCGGCGGACATACGTTTCGACAGTTTCCCCTGGGGACTGCACGCAGTGCTCGAAAAGAGTCCTCTGGTGGATCACGTTCACGCCAGGCCGAAAATACTTGTCGAATGCTGAAAGGACAGGGGCAATTTTCTTCTTGTCCTCCGCCGACAGGTTCAAAGACTCGAAAATCGGGTCGGCCTCGGGACCCATGGAATAAACAAGCGTATCCACCTGGCGTGGCTGGTCTGACTCGTCCAGTTTGGTCAAGGAGCGAAATCTTTCGAACCTGGCTTTCCAGGTTGGCCATGCTTCTGGCGCTGAGAAGTCGAAAGCGCCGGGGAGTGGGAACTTTGCAGAAGACATTTCTGCAATCAAACTTCTGACACCATGTAACGTTTGGGTTTGTCCCAACGTCAAACACAAGACTCCACTCAACAGCTCCAGACAACGACTGAGGTTTATTTACAAGAAGAAGGAAAGATAAAGATAAACTGTCATGATGTGTATATGTACACAGTACGGGAATGCATAGGTAACTGATCCAGGAACGGATCGGGTACATCGATAGACTCATGAGAGTACAGAGTACATAGAACGATAATTATATAGATTGTGTCATCCATTTATGGGTAAGCGAATGGGACCACAACATACACGGTGCCTCATGGTGCATGCTTCCTAAGATATACAAGATGATGTATTACTCTGAGGGTACGTGCTAGGCTAGTAACAGGGAGGTTCAGGCATGCATGCCGCCATGTGAACCACCATTATATTGGCCTGGGAAATAGTTATCACCCGGCTCACTGCAGTGTTCTGATGCAGCCGTACACAGTGGCGGCGAACACTAACCTGATGTAGGCTACACTACAGGTGCACCTTGGTAACAGTGATGCCTTACCTGGTACAGATGTATTGCTCATGGCGGTGGTGGTGACATTTGGCATAGTCTGATTGAAGCTCTGACATCTCTCACAGTCACTTGCCAGTGGACCACGGCAAGAATAATCCGGATCACACTGTGAGCTGCACGATTCACATATCCCCGTCGTGACGTCCTTGTAGTAGCTCGCTGGGCATGTTGCAAGGCATTCAGCACGGGAGCCGCTTACTAGCCTGGCATTGACACAGCTGGAGCACTCTGTTGCTGCAGGACCAGTGCAGACGCTACACTGCGGGTGGCAATGCTCACACACCTGTAGCAAATTGAAACAATTGGCAGAGACGCGATCCTTATAGAGAATGGTTCCCTTCAGGCTCCAGTTCTTTCAACTTGGTTAAGGTCTATCCACGCACCAAGAGATCCTTAGTTTGGTAATACTGTAGGCCTCAAAAGCCAACCCTCTATGCACAGCACCATCTGGTTTTTGAACATTTTCAGCGAGTTCAGTCTACTCACCAGCTTTCCAAAGTATGGATCATCCACTCGATTGGGCGAGGTCTGGTATGTAGTAGCTGGGCATTGTGATGCTGCATCCAGACAAGTTGGCTGGAAAGCATACACAGGCACGTACATACACACAGACACATACAGATATGCTACACTGTACAGATACTACTAACCATCAAACAATAGCTGACTTAAGTGCATTCAGACATGACACAAATACATTCAAGGGAGAAGTATTGATGATGGAGGATGCATCGGAATTGTCTGACTGACCATGCAAACTAGGACACAGCCAGCAGTGCTCTGTGCCTATGCCATTCTGCAAGACTATTCCTACTGCACATACCGTTCCATCAACAGAGCCATCGGCGAGTGTAACCGGCCGGATGACCTGTTCGCAATCATTGCAGCCGCCCTGGCCCAGGTACAGCCCTGGTCCGCTGCATCCACCTCTGCACACACCCGGGCATGTTTGGCACAGGCCTGCCGAATCCCCGTAGGTGTTAGCCGGGCACCTCTCAACGCACACATTGTTATCCGTGAATTGCCGACACCGAGAGCATTGGGAAGGCAGCTATAGAGGCAGAGCAAAAAGTAGAAGAAACATAAATTTGACTACCTGCAAATACCTGCATTTGGCACAAAACAGTTTAGGTGGATCGGAAGTTCTGTGGGACGACCGAGCTTTAATTGCATCAACCCTGAGACCTGTGACAGCGTTTCATCTATTGCATTTGCATATTTTTCATGATTCTCTCATTACACATGAAATTTTAAGTTGGATTTTAGACCCTGCAAGAGATATGTCAAGCACAATTTCAAGCCATGAGCAGGAATTCCAATGCCAGTGCCACCGGACGTATATGCAGGGCTGTGTGTCAGACTTACGGGTCCTGTACAAGAATCCAGGCATTGAGGATGACACGGGAGGCACTCATTCTGCGTAACCTCACCGTATGTTGGCCTGGAGATGAATACCGTAGAAACACAAGGCGGTAAACACGGCGCTTACAAGGAGATGATTATCATCCTTCACACTCTATACATAATAGGTGCTTTTTCAAGTTCCTTTTCTCTTCTACTCCGAGCTGTTTCAAACATTTTAAGTTCCCACTAGGGTAGAATTGGTTATCGCGGTCAGTTTCTGAACGACAACAACTCTAACAGATACACGTTGATGTTTTTCATGCGCAGTGCACTAGACAAATCTTTTTTTTAACAAGTTTGACATGCAGGCCCTGGGAAAAACAGCATGCTACTGCCTCATGATATTTCAAACAGAACCTACCGTGCCGTGTTGCAGGTCGTCCGGCAAACACCCTCAAAGCGAAATCCACTGCACCGCAGGCAATCGGCCGGTGACGGTCCCCAGCAGCCAAAGGTTGTATTACACTGGGCATGGCAAGTGTAACCCAGTACCTCTGAGCAGCATTCAAGCGGAAGAAAAGCAGCAAAATTTAGGTGGGCAACCTCAACTTCACTGAGAGGCTGTGTGACACAACGTTCCCGTTTAAACACTTGACAGCCAGGGTGAGCTTGAATACAACAGGAGACTCAGCCTTGATCACCAAATGAAGATGTACAGTTGACTACAAAGAGCCAGACCACACTCATCCATCCTTCATTTATACACTTTCCTATAACTAGAAAATCTATAGGGAAAAATGGTCAGCAAACACTTTAAAAGAATGTTTTCGACTCTCTGGTTTCTTCATCTATCCGGAAATTTCTGCGAAAAGCAATGACAGTCCTGGGATATGCAATGAGAGGTCTGGCTGCAGTCATTGCTTATGTGCACCATTGCACATGCATAATTTAGATATCAGTATGCACTGTTCATTCAGTGCGGGTCCAGACTTAGACCCCATGCTAACAGCCAGCTAGCTGCAGATCCCAGTATGACTTTCTATAGACTTGACTCACCACAGGTGGTAGCATTGGCATTGCCAGTGGACACGGTAGCGCCCTGTCCTGCTGGGACGATGCTGGTCCAGTTAATAGTTTGAGCGTAGCATAGTCTGGGATTCATCGCCACCACCGCAGGCCTGTTCACTAGTCTCAGCGACGACAGACCCACAGACGTTAGGTTGGCGTTTCTCCACATAACCAGGCCATAGTCAGCGCCACCCAGTCTACAGTCCTGGGGAAAGAGGCCCATGATCGTCTTCAGCTGGCTTAGAAATGATATATCCTCAACGATGTTAAAATTGTCCACTCGCAGACAGCCACTGATCACCCTAATGCTTGACAGGTACTGCAGATCCACAGCTGTTATGCCAGACACCCTGGGAGTGAACAGGATCAAACAGACAGATAAAGACTTATAATCCACTGGAAAGCGGTAGTGTGTGTGTGACAATGAATAATTTCACATGTATTACAGGGCACTTCACCCAGGTGTATGTCCACTGACAGTGCATATCACCCCCCCCCCTCCCCCCTGAAGTATACACAATATAGGCATACGACACAATGTGTTACTTACAGAACACTCTCCACTGTAATGAGAATGCTGCCATCCACCTCGGTACAGTTCTCAAATGTGCGGCTGTTTGCCTTGGTCAAGTACTTGGTGGAGGAAGCTGGATCGTTTGCGGTTCCGTTGCATCCTGAAGTACGCAAGAGAATAACCAGTGAAAAAGAATCAGCCAACCAAAGTCCTTATATTACAGGTCCGGTACTTCTCACAGGTTACATTGGCGAAACCCTTACCCAGTCCTTCCAATCCCATTATTTTCTTATACTGTTTTAACGTGTATCAGTTAGGAGGAAGTTGAAGATGGAAAAGTGTGAAGGGAAACTTGACTGCCACCACCAGGACTCAACCCAAGGACAAGTGTCACATGTCAGCCATGTTCTACCAACCTGAAACTATGGTGTAGGCATGGACAATCCTGACTACTTACGCTTGGGACACGGTCCATTGCATGGCACGCACACACCATTCTGCACCTGTCGGCCAGAAGAGCAACGGTCCACACAAAACTGACCTTCAACGAGAAGAGAGCCTACAGCATGAGAGACAACACACCAACCGGCAACCATGCAGTGAGCAGGGATAGACATCAGCACATGCACAGCAGAACTACATAGTGTGCACTTTGCAAAAAGAAAAAAAGAGAAAAAAAGAAATATTACGGGTTGGCGTACAGCCGGGGCAGGTCAAGAACAATCTCCCTGCTTCCGTGGGACGCAACCCACCAACCCATGATCAGGCGTCTGATGTACATTATGTACTAGTACTTGTACCTCTACTACAAGCAATGGAATCCGCAGGGCAACCAGGGGGGGGGGTCCTGAAAAAGTGGTAGATCCATCAACAGACTTTGGGAATCATTGCCCACCAGTCATCCTTACTTGGACATGACGTAACGCACTCGTGACGATAGGCATAGCGACCCTTAGGATTAACCACCTCGCTGAAAGTGCGCGGGTCTAGAATTGTTAGCGGCGGGCACAGCGCTACGCAGGATCCATCACTGTTGTAATTCTTACACGCCTGTAATGAGCCAAGAGAACCGTTGAAAGCACAGATATTGCATCACTTGTTCCACTGTGGCCTGCTCAAGAACATAGGCAGCTTCATGGCACATGAAGCTAAGCATACTGCTGCATCACATGCACTTAGTCAACCCGTGAGGCTCTGTGTCACTAGTTAAAATAGTTGTTGTCGACCTGGAGACTGTTACACATCAACAATCCCCCCATGCCATGAGGTGTACAGTGATACCAACACGGAATATCTTCAAAGTCCCACGCCGGCGTTCAGGTGGACTTAGCTCATTACTAACTTACATCTTACATAGTGGCCTGCATGGAGCATCAACGGTGAGAAACAATATCTTTTAGATTTTTACAGATAACAAATTATTTCAAAGCAGTCAACATTCAGACATTGGATCTTTGATGCTACTTACGAGACACTGGGAATTTGCTGGACCGGTGCAGCCGCCTACACATTCCGAATGGCAGCAAATCTGAGGGTTGGATGACACGCACCGGCGATTGCCACAGCTTTGGCAACTCAGGTAGGTCACTGTGCAATCAAAACATGTGAAGGGAGAAACGGGAGGAATAATTTTATGAGGAATTTGTAGTTTGCTACAAACTGTGTATCTAATCCTCTGATCATGCAGTTTAAACTGTTTTATACGACGTGCAAACATGCACAATAAAACAGTAATAGGAACATGACCGATGCATCTGTAGCCTAGCTATTCATGTGACAGAGGAGAGGGGGGGGGGGGGCAAAATAGTGAAAATACGCCATTGATCAGTCACATATTGAGACTTGCTTACATTTCTGACAAGTAGAGTTGCTAGTGTCCCAGCAAGAGCCACTGCACTGTGCATTGCAGCTGCCACCTGGGAAAACAACACGGCACAATGATGAACAAATACACAGTGACATTATGCAATGTGCATTCACGGTGATGACATCGTGTGATATGCATAGAAGACGACATCATCATGCGGCTACATGCATCATCACTGACGCTAGGAATATTTGAAACCAGACTTACCAGAGCCAACTGCACTTATGGCTACTCACAAGTACACATGTAATCACTCTGCACTGTATTTCCGAGTATTTTATTGTGAATAGTATAGCCAAGACCTCCATTGTGAGTAGATAATTTACGACTATAATCACACGTATCCGGGGCATGCACTGAAGTGCTTCTCAGTGAGACTTGTAAACATGACATCACATCAGGTACAAGCATAATAACGAAACTGTACAAAAAAATCTTGGAAAGGATCTTGTGTGCCCGAACACATGATTCCTGTGATCTGGTGAAGGGAATCAGCTACTGGCTAGCTTCAGTGCATACGTGCACGGCCACGGGGCTAGAGTGGCACACCATGCACAAGTACAACCGACAGCATTCCTCACTACACTTACAGCTAGAAGCCGATCCACCAGCTCCGGCAAGTGAGACAACTCTGGACTGATCATTCTTGACAATGTCATTCCACATCACACTCGTCCGGACAAAGCAAAGCGCCGGAGCACTGAAGAAGCCGATGTTCCCGGTGAGTATATCTCCAAGGGACGAGAGGTCAATGGTGGTCAGGGAGGGAAGTGATGACACAAACAGTGCATATCCCCCAGCCGCGTACAGCTCTTCACCACGTATCACAGCCAGGTTCTCAAGGGGTATGGACTCCGCCGGCCCTAGAGTAACTCTCAAATACCCACTGATCTCGCGTATGGAGCTCAGGAAGTCGTACGTCCTGTTCTCCGTGACGTTGGCACGTTCCAGCCTGATTAGATCCAGGCTCCCCTGAACGGATTCACATCCTTCAAACCGCGCTCTCAGGACATTATAGCTCAACCGTTGATTCCCCGTTCCGGGACAAACTGGAAGCAATGTTCAGAAAGCAGACACATCACATATGTATAGAATATACAATTAGCAATTAGGTATAGTTATGGTAATTGGAAATGGACCCGTACCTCACATTGACACACTAGGTAGGGTATTGCAGTTCATCCCAGTTGAAACATGCAAATGACCGTATGGCTGTATGTCTGTCAGTGTGGAAGCATGGTTACAGTCCCAGCCAGTGTTGCAAGTAATTAGTTGTCAAGCAGACAAGGAGCTGGAGCTGAGCTTCAAGTGCATCAATGAGACTGGGTTAGCCATGTACAGACGTAGTCAGTACCTCAAGATACCCCCCCCCCCCCCCTATTGGCAATAGGCCAGCTGGGAGAGGAGGTCTTGCTGATTGCTACATAAAAGTAACATTGTCTTCCGCTGCTGAATGCAACCATTACTCACTATGTAAACCGAAAAGTAACATAAGTCAAAAGAAACCATTGCTGTTACTCTTCATATCACTGCCTGATTGAATGTCAAATCTCCCAATGACCCTCCGTTGATCAGCACTCGGTTCACTTCAGTTCATGGGGATTCTCCTCGTGTGTGCTGGTGAACTTTGCACTCGCCCTTATCCCTCAACTAACTAATCACTTCTACGGTAAACGGTGAAGGTGGCCCAATGCCAATGTCTCTGGCCGAAGCGGAAGGGGCAGGAGTTTGAAAGAGGATTTGTTTCAATGACCTTGATAACGCAGCTTGGCATTCAATACTATTGCGACACGCCGAGATCCCTGTCAGTGACCTCAACTTCATCTTTCTCTCTGCCCACTCACCTTTTCTTGCGGTGCTTGTTGCGACCAGTGCGCAGTTCAGGCAGAAGAACAAGAGAAAGCAACGCGCACCGCTACTACTGATTCTTCTGCTCCCCGGAAACATACCGCGCTCGACGGTCATGTTCTAGCTGGCTGTCGAACGAAGGTTCCGAAGATTTTGAAGAGAGGCCGAAAGCGACGAGACACCGGGCCGCGTATGCTACACCGACACGGCGGTGAGATACACTACTACTGGTACTCGAGCACTGATACGTCTTGACGCTATAAAGTATAAGTCAACAAGAAAAAGTTGAGCTTTGGTCTGTTGCTTTTCTGGTTACACCGATGGAGTCTTAGTCCGGAAAACTCATGGGCCGATCCACTTGAAAGACTGCCTTATCCACGAAAGACTTTGGCTACGTCTTGCCTTGCACAGCGAAAGAGTCTGTAGCAGACTGCGGGTATTCTACAACAAGAATACTCAACTGCTGGTTCAGCAGAATGATCAAGCGCTTTCATGCACGGTGAGACGGTCAGCTACGAAATGAAACAGTTGTGTGACTCCCCCAGTCCCGCTGAGTAACTGGGCGGCGAGAAGCCACACTGACCGTGATATACTCTAGTGCAATGCGCGAGGATATCTCTGACACTCCGGCTGACATGTCGATGTCCGTCGTGGTGTTCGATGAGAGGGCAGATTTTATTGTGACTTTGTGTCATTGTCCTTATGAGTTATTGTTACCTGGTTACATGTACCGACAACAACGTAATACATGTAGTCGTTGCGTATGAAAGAGGGGAAAGAATGCACCAACTGCATGAACCGTAGGAATAGCGAAAGGTGCACAATAAAACAAGTACAATTCATGTATAACCGATGTCATGTCGAGTCCTGGATCTGGGGCTTGTTACATGTCTTTTCGGGCATTTGGGCGAAACGGATCATCCTGGTGATGATGGTGAGACTCTTTCCTCGGAGTTGCTATTTTCGGACAAACTACACGCATCGGTGGTGTAATCACCTTTAGAATCTTCTGCATGAGCACATTCCAGTCTTGTCCAGTTCGCGCGCATTACTGCATACAGACATCCCAGGCCTGCCCAGAGTTCTCTCTGCGCGACTGGAATTTTGAACAGGAAGATTTACCACACTAGTCTACAGCCAGGTAGATCCAGTGCTAGCCGCGGTGTCTGTCCAAGGGTGTGAAAGAATGCTCGTCAACATCCAGCCCAACTCCTGCAAAAGGAGGTGTTATCCCCTACTATTCTACTACGCTCTCTACAGACTCAGTCAGTTCATGCTACAGAGTCAGTGTACTGAGTGAGTAGTGTAGAGCAGAGTTGCCTTAGCTCATCAGGACAGACTGCGACAGCGCCATCGGCCAGATACTGAGAATAATGATAGTTT
>NC_088646.1:4925277-4990277 GCF_964019385.1 Sycon ciliatum
TGCCCTCAGTAAGTGTTCAACATTCACGAAGCTTGGCCAGAAAGCCCGTTTTGAGCTGGTAAAACGTCATCGTCTTTGCTTTTCTTGCCTGGCCAGTGGACACGCTACCAGGGAGTGTGGCAGCAGGAAGCAGTGCAGTGAGCCTGACTGCAAGTACCACCATCACGTGCTCCTGCACAAGGGCAAGGCCGCAGAGAAGCCAGTCGACACTTGTGGGCACACTGGTATTCCTGGTACAACCCGAGTGTTGCTGAGAGTGTTGCCAGTGACGGTTAGTGGCCCAAAGGGCTGTGTGGAGACACTTGCTCTGCTGGACGAAGCCTCAACTGTCACGCTAATGGACAAGGCCTTAGCGGATGACATAGGTGCTGTTGGACAGTCGGATCCCCTGCATATGGCATGGACGAATTCGACGACGCACACGGACAACTCGTCATGCAGAGTCTCTGTATTGGTCAATGGCAGCGATGGCACCCAGCATCAAATGGATGATGTGAGAACAGCCAAGGACCTCAAGTTGCATTCGCAGTCAATAGATGGCAGAGGGCTGGCGAGTCGATGGCCTCATTTAGATGACTCCAGAGTGGCGTCGTACCCAGCAGTACAACCGAGGATGCTCATTGGGCAAGACAACGGACACCTCACAGTGGCACGTGAAGTCGTCGAAGGCCCGCCAAATGCACCTATGCTGACGAGAACCCTTCTTGGTTGGGTCGTGCACGGTCGCATTGGAGCTCGGACTCACCAAGATCAACTCGAACCGGAGGCGATCTACCACATCTCGCAGCCAACGTCAGATGAGTGCATCGACACGACCGAAGTGAAGAAGGAGTTCGTTGCGGCAACAACATCCCCGCCAAGGCCCCAGCAAATTGCCGAAGCGCTGCCTGACGTCAGCCGATTCTCGTCATGGAAACGTCTCATCTGCACAACCGCGTATGTTGCCAGGTTCATCGCAAACACACGGGCCAGAGTTCGCGGCCAAACTGTCGAATCAACCGCAGCCATCTCAGCCAAGGAAATGGATGCGGCCGAGCAGCTCTGGATACAATCTGTGCAGGCAGAGTGTTTTGCCGAAGAAGTGGCTTTGTTGAGCGATGGCCAGCCTGTCAGCACCAGCCATTGATGAGGACGGGATCCTGCGGGTTCAGGGTCGCCTCACACATGCGACGGAAATGGCGTACAGTGCGAAACATCCGGCTATCCTGTGTCCGAAGCATAGGTACACACAGCTCCTAGTCCATGAATACCATCTGCGTTCTGGCCATCATGGACACGAGAGGACATTGAATGAGCTTCGCCAGCAGTACTGGGTGACGACAGGTCGAGCAGCGGTGAAGCGAGCATGGTCTGAGTGTCAATACTGCAAGAACCAACGAGCCAATCCCAAGCCACCTGTAATGGGAAATCTACCTGTCCAGCGCTTGACCCCGTTCCTGCGACCATTCACGTTCACTGGGCTGGACTATTTCGGGCCGTTGCACATCAAGATCGGGAGGCGCCGCGAACTACGCTACGGTGCGTTGTTCACATGTCTGAGTACCCGCGCTGTACATTTGGAAGTGGCTCACTCTCTGAACACTGATAGTGCCATCATGGCAATCAGGCGAATGTGCGCCCGGCGAGGTTGCCCCCAAGAAATCCACTCGGATAATGGAACCAATTTCCGAGGAGCTGACAGGGAGCTGAAGGCGGCATTGGAAGATTTCCGCCAAGACCGACTAGCCGCTGAGTGTTCCAGTAAGGGCATCTCATGGCACTTCAACCCGCCACTTGCTCCCCACATGGGTGGAAGCTGGGAGCGCCTCGTCAGAGCAGTGAAGATCGCTATGAAATCCGTCATGAAGGAGCGTGTCGTGACAGAAGAAGTACTAGCCACAGTCTTCGCTGAAGCCGAGCAACTCGTGAATAGTCGGCCGCTGACTCACGTCTCAGTAGATCCTGATGATGAAGAGTCCCTCACACCCAACCACTTCCTCATTGGGTCCAGTAGTGCAACTAGTCGGCCAGGCGTGTTTGTAGATGCTGATTTGAGCCTGAGGAAGCACTGGCGGATTGCACAGAAGATCACCGACGAATTCTGGCAGAGGTGGATCTTGGAATACCGGCCAGAACTCACCAGGCGGAGGAAGTGGCAGGACGGCACACCGTCACTGGCTGTAGGTGATGTCGTGGTGGTCGTTGACAGCAACCAGCCACGAGGGCAGTGGCCTCGGGGCCGACTAGAGGCTGTACACCCGGGCAGTGATGGCGTTGTGCGGGTGGCAGATGTGCGCACCAAGTCTGGACTGTACCGGCGCCCAGTCGTTAAGCTTGCCAAGCTGGACGTGCTGCGCTAACTTTGTTTGTGACTTGTAACAGGTCATCGGTTCCCTGTTACCAGGGGGGAGAATGTTACAGACCCTTGCACATGAATTCACAATTATTGTATTTGCTCGTTCGAATTTATTTGTATTTTGTCTCTCTCACCTTTCACTATTCCTGAGTTGATCACGTACCTGCGTGCTCCACTCTGCTGCAGTTAGAGGCAGCTACTCTACATGCAGTCGAGTCGATTCTATTGTGTATCTGCATGTCTCCTTGACGATATCTGTCCAGCTCTAAATAATTAGAATTAAATTCCTTCACTCTTCTCTCTCTCGCTTCTTCTCTTCAATTTATTTATTTTCGCTTCTCTCAGTTATTTTTGTTTTGTTTGTACTTTGTACGCTATCGCTCTATCTGCATGACGCGATGCAGTTTATGTATGTCGTCACTCCTTGGGGCACCGTGCCTGCACCTTTGGGGCGCAGTGCACCGGATGTGCAGTGACCTCTACGATGTACGCCAGAGCTAGGCATCTTTTTGGCTGCATGTTTCCTTTTGCGCGGCCAGCTTTTCTGCTTGAGGCTACATGTATGCGTGTCACGCTTTGCTTTTTCGGAACTCTTTGAGATTCAGTTTTATTCCACTTTGTAAAGAACAAGTAATGGTTCGAAGGAAATCTTGTCTACCATGGCCACAGGGCCGCAACACTTCGTATAATTTACGTCACTCTCGTACTTGGCACTTGCCAACTCCGCGGACTGACCGCTGTCTCCATTCTCCCCTGTACAAGGCCCTTCATTACTTTAATTGCCTGCCCACCCAGCTTCGCGAAATCCCTTCTCGTCCTCCCTTCAAATCCGAGATATCCCTGCTGTTGCACAACTCTGTATGCTCGTGTAGCGACCACCCCTGCCCGTACACTTAAGTACGCAACTCTGTATGCTCGTGTGGCGACCACCCCTGCCCGTACATTTAAGTAGTCATTAACCCCTAGGCCCTGCCCACCCAATTCTTCCTCACTCTTTCTCCTTTCTTACACTATTATCTCTTATTGGCCACTGGCTATCGTGAGAATAAAGATTTGAAACAACATGAAACCTCAGGGTCTTATGTGGAGCTCTTGGTCGAAGTACGTGGGTCGGATTTCTTTGGCCTCGGCTGTAGAATCATGGTAGATCTACAAGGCCAGGGCCTGGAAGCTGTAAAATACGGTTTTTGCTCCCGACCCGGGTCGGCACCACCGGTGTATGTGAGCGTGATCGTGAGCAGGGAGTCGTAAAATACCGGTATTTTACGACTCCCTGATCGTGAGTAGTGCATGCATGCATCACTGCCGACGTCATGCGACTTTTGAGTCTTTTTCAGTTTTTGAAGTCTTGAAGCCTTGGTTTTCCGGGCTCCCTCGAGACGTCAGGCGAAATTACTGGTCAGTCGGCGACACGCATTTTTCACAAAAAAATTGCGTTTCAGCTGCTGGGAGAGTATGCGTGTACTCGAGTCTCATCCTGAGCACGTTTTTTTCTTCTTTTTTTCAGCGCCAGTATAGCTGTATTTTTCATTGCGAAGCCGTCCTCGATTGTTGTGTTCGTTGTTCAAACGAAGTGAACATTCAATCATGAAGGCAGAGGACATAGGAGCCTGATTGGAGTTTCTCGTGGCATAGGACGGCCACACAGAGACACTTTGGGATTTTCTGAATATAAAATACTGTATGCATGAATTTGTGCGATATCAAATTGTTTGTGATCTACCACATCGACCAGAACGGGATCCAAACACAAGCTTACCGACGGTTAGGCTGCCGACCTGACTGGACAAATGATCCCTGGCCTCACCAGACGCCAGAAGTCGGACACCATGTCCTTTGCCGCGACGTCCATTTCCAAAAAGAACTCCATCTTCGTTGTGAAAAGGCTTGAAATACTCAATATTCAACCGAGATTCGCGGTCTCACCCTTTCTCAGATCGAATCATTTTTTGTTGTAGCAGTTGCAGGGCAGATCCCCGCCACTACTTCAACAGAAGATGGCTCCAAAGCATGCCTGGAACAAGCCATATCGAGTTTGCAAGCCACCACTCTCAGCACTTGTTTGGAAGAAATTCGAAATTTCAATGGTGGAAGATATACTATGAAGAGAATTTCAAAAAGTATGTTTCGCGGAGCGATCGCTCAACCTACGTCATTCAAACTTTGCAGGATGGTTCAGACGTACATGCTAGGCATGGCCATATGGAACCACAGAAGATGATATCATAGCTGACACACAGAGTCACACACACAGCAGATTCGTGTGCAGAGATACTAAATTAGTGGACGTCGTCATCTTCTTCCCGCTGATCTCAAATGTACTATGACGTGCTATTTCGCCTGACGTATCGAGAGACCTCGACTGTGTTTTGTTTCCCAAATTTTGAGTCCTGTATCTGTGACTGTGAGTCACTGGTGTGGTCTTGACTTAGCTGATGGGTTTCCCTTGTCGAGGAAGAGAATGTGCAGGTATCCCTACTCCCAATGCCTGAAGCCTTGAGGGCACACCCGAAATTCAGCTAAAACAATCAGTGACACAAGCAAGAAATAGTTACATTCAACCGTCCTGAAGCGAAGATCGCGCAAGAACCTCAGTAGGCTTGTCAGTTGTGACTTACCCATTGCTGCATTATGTCGTCCCATGATCACGAAATGGCAGGCGAGATGGAGGCGGCTACAGCAGTGGCATTCTCGGACTCAAGCAGTAGCAATCGCCTATGGAAATGTGGTCGAGTCTCATTCTCTTTCGTAACGCTGCTCTCTGTATTTGCGGCAATGGGTGGATTCTTGTTTGGCTACGACATTGGGTGAGTATTTTTTGACAGATCATGGCAATAGTGCAACTATTGAAAGGAGAAAAAAATTAGCAGTGGAGCCACAACATCAAATCGGCCCAGTGGGTCTCTTGCATGTTTCAGTTATATGTAGCGAATAGGGTGGCATAGCCGCTGTTCCCCGGACAGCACTATTGTATTGACAAATTACTTGCCTAGTTAAAATAGTATAAATACATGTACAGTGGATATCGGTTATAAAGTCATCGGACATAGTGATAAACCCGCTTTGTACCTCACTCCATATACACTTACAGTCTTATGCATGCTCTCCCTTAGTGGTGTATATATCTCCATATACACCGCTAAGGGGAATTAGCAGTAGTTGTCAGCGAGGAACAAGCCATTACCGGTAGGTCACACACGGTGAATATGGAGAGGTATAAATATATTATAACAAAGGAACCTCGTGTATATCGAGATATATACACCAGTTATAAAAACCTCGGCTTCGCCTCGGTTTTCATACTGGTGTATATATCTCTATATACACTCGGTTCCTTGTTATAATATATACATATTGATACAAAATGAAAATATCAAAAGCAAAACCAGAAAAAGCCAGTCAAATTATCATTATAACCATTAGGCCACACCAAGTTATTTCATTGTTTCTCGTCACCTGAAAATCTCAAAAGGAACGCGGGCGGGTGGAAAAAAACAAAATAGGGTTTGAAAAACAAAAACTGCTATTTACACTACAAAGGCCCAATTTATGACCTAAAATCAGACTATACACCACGCGTGACAGTCAATTGCAACATACAGCCAGAAAACCAGGCTCCTGCACCGGCCTCTGGTGAGGAAGTCCAGTGTTGCATGTTATTTAAATAGGAAAGAAAGCAAACCAAAGTTATTATACAAGGGGTACATAAAAGAACAGCCAAGTGCGCGCTTGTGCTAAAATTTAAAACAGAAACCTTATGGGATAAGGCATGGCATGACATGACAAGTCCAGACAATGAATACAGCAGGCTCCAATGACAATGGAGCGAACAGTCACAACGTATGAACTGCGCAGTACATGCTGCGGCGAGTCTAGCAATGTACAGCTGCATCTGTCATAGTATGGCATGACACAATAGGGAGACCAAGTCCCAAAGCAGAAAGAAGTCCAGTTCACTGGTGCTTCCTCTTCTTGCTGGATGGTGCTGTGGCTGCAGCACAGCTGGGGCCACGGGTGCGGGGCTTCTTCCCCAGAGCGGCACAGGCAGCGCAAGGCATGTGAATGGACTGATACTGCCGGGCAACATCAGCAGGTGTAGCAGCAGGTGCGTGTGTAGCAAAGAAGACGACCAGGTCGTGTGGTGGTGTGGTACTTGAACTACCGGTATGCGTACATACACGGTGCAAAAGTCGTCCTTCGGTTCGTGCACTAGCACTGCACTCCAGATTTGACGCCGCGCGTACTTTTACAACGCCTTTTTATGCGTGTTTACCGGGACGCGAGATTTTTTTTTTTGGTCCAATCCTCAAGAAAGGTACGCGCGCGGTGACGAGAAACAATGAAAAAACTTGGTGTGGCCTTATCGTATATAGCGATAAATCGGCTATAAGGATTCAGAATCACCATTCAAAACACCTCTTTGTGCAGAAAAAGTATCGTCTATAGTGATAGCAACACACGAGTGTGAGGCATTGATGTCTAGACTTGGAGCCACATGTGTGTTGTCATAGGGTATTCTGGTCTGGTGCTTCCTGGATGATGCCTTTGGGCAAAGAAGTTCTTCACTCTAGACTGGGGAAGGTGCAGTAGCATCCATCACGTATCAGTACGCTACATTAGCGCGATCGAGTACCCACACGTGTATAATGTGTATGTATGACTCGCGCAGTCCAGTGAAAATCGCCTGTAGTGATATACCGGTTATAGTGATAAAATGTGAAAAATCAGAAGGGCACGTTATAACCAATATCTACTGTACTGCAAAGCAGCAATTTTTGCGACAAGAAATGCTTCAGTTTCCGAAATTGACACCAATTTTTTGCTGGTACAAGTACATCGTATATGATTCAAATTAAACTTTGAATGGTGCTTGGATTTACCTGTATACTACAACTTGAAGTTTGCGAAGTTCAAATTACTTGGCTCACCTTTCATCAATAGCAAAAATGTACGCGTCGCAAATGTTACACATTTCTACAGTGTGTGGATTTGCATATGCATCATCACCCAAGGGCAAGTGTTGAGAAATACTCGAGCAAAGACCTTCACGTCGCCAGTACACGACACCAAGTAGTAAATTCTTCTTCTTTGTCCGATAAAGGATTACGTGGTGATCGGTGGTCGGTCTTCCTTGGGACTGCTTAGGTTGCAAACGGACTGGCGTGAAGTCCAGAATTGGCTTTTGCTTCTTTCCTTCTCAATTCGCCTTTATGTTATTGGGCTCAGCTCCTGCCAAAAAAAAGCACGAAAAAACATATTGACATATTGAGCATTAGCTACTGTAGTTTTGCGTGGCTTTCACCTAGCCGACCCTGGATTTGGTATAGCATGGGTGCAACAGCTACGGTTTGAGCTTGCCATGGCGAACCTCCAAGCAGAAGTTACAGGTTCCGCTGCTTCCTGAACTGTTTTAGGCAGGGAGTCGTCAAATACCAGTATTTGACGACTCCCTGGTCTTAAGCCTTTCAAAAGTTGATATTGACTTTTATGCGTGCGTGTGTGCACGTGTGGGTGTACCCGCGCGCGCGCGCGCGTGTGTGTGTGTGTGTGGGTGTGTGTGTGCTTCCAGTGTGATTGGTGGTGTGAAAGACATGGAGGAGTTTCGGAGGTATTTTGGCGAGCCTTCCTACACTCGTGACAATATCACTGGTAAAAACACCACCGAGTGGAAAGTCAGCGATGTGAACCAGGTGAGCTGTTTATTAAAGCAATGTTGTAGCCCTAGTGTGATTTATTGCTAACGGACACAAGCTTCTCAAATGCTGTCCAGTACTGTAAAGTGGCTGATGTTGGTGGTGGTGAATTTTAAGGAATTCAGCTAAAGGGGTGCTTTTGCTTGAAGTTTGGTTAGATTCGCCAATTGTTCTGCATAGCATATGGTATGCATGCATTCTTTTATGACCTGGAACGCTAATCACTAAAACAGTTCCTCGCAAGTTCGTGCTGGTTCATAAATTTTCAAGCGTTTGCCAGCCATAATTAGCCATTTTGTTTTTATCCAGACGAGCAACTCAAAGTGAGCGACTCACTTTTGTGCCCTGTTGTAGGAAGTCTGCTTTTTGTGAACAATGTGTGCTTATACTATTCAGAAGCCCAGTGGTGCAGACATTTGTTCAAGTAGAATACTAGTAGCTATGGATACAGGAATTCACATTGTTGCTTTTCGTACCAAGTGTCACATTATGCCAATTTATGGTCTTGGCGTGACCGAGCACTCACGTGCTACTGTTTGTGCTGATTTTCTTCTTCGTGCACGTCCAGGGTTGGATTGTAGGCAGCTTCTCTCTGGGCTGCTTGGTCGGTGCTCTTATTGCAGGAGGTAAGGCCCTAGTGTGACTTTTGAACTTACTCAATAAGTTACAATGGGAGTTTTTAAATAACGATGTTGAGACAACAGAGTTAGTTCTATTTATTGCAATATTAACTGAAACAGTGGAAATTGTATCTAGTATTTGATGTTGCATAATATAACGGTTGATTGAGCGTTATGACTAATCTGTCTCCAACGTATTGCTGTATGTCCTTTCCGAGGATCTGGTTAAGTGGCAGATTGAAATACAGCGGTCTTTTTCCTGAGTGAGTGTCGTTATACCCAAACTCCACTGTAGATTGCTACTGGGTACAGTTTGATGCTGTCATGCATCCTGATTTCCTTTCGCATGATAACGTTAGCACTCTGGACTTCTGGATGTGCCGGACTTTGATCCTGGCCAGATATTGCAGCTTGTTTCTAGAGACTTGTTAGGTCCACAGTGCACGACATTCACATTGGCCCATTTCTAAGGTTGCATGCCACTTTGGTGATTTTGCGCTTTGCGGAGTTGTTGGCGTGACTTCTGATGGGCAGCTGAATTTGTATGCACATGCTCCTATTTATCATTGTTGAGCAACCGCGGCTTTGTGTGCGCGCGCTCATGTGTGTATGTGTGTGTGTGTGTGCATGTATGTGTGTGTGTGTATGCGTGCATGCGTGTGCATTCATCTGTCTGTAGTTGTAGCAGAAAGGCGTGGACGTCGCATCACTGTCCTACTTGGCAGTGTCATCTTTACTGTGGGTGGTCTAGTTCAAGCACTGTCCTACTATATATGGTAATGTCCATATTTGGAAATAGTATTGCTGCATGCCGTCATTTTATAGCAGTGTTAGTCGAGAAAGATTTCCAATTGCCAACTCCAACTCAAAAGAGTTGTAACAAAATTGGTATGACTCCACTGTTTGGTCATGTTCAACTCTGCTGTGAGTGCATGCCATTCGTTTAGGCAACAGTCACCCAAGCAAATTTGGTGTTATTTCTGTGGTGATGGACTGCTTCTTGTTGCTGGAGCGAAGTGTCTTCACCTGACTGTGTGTTCTGCTTGCGTTCTCTATCTGCACAGGATGGTATATCTAGGACGTGTTGTGGCTGGTTTTGGTGTAGGGTAAGTTGCAAGAAGTTGGCGCGGTGTCCAGTGTTACTGATGATATTGTACACCTGTGTTGAAGACCAGGGAAAGCCTGGGAAGTAGGGTCTTTACCCGCCACCCTAAAATTGGATGTTTGGTGCTTGATGCACAAAGTGAGAGAAGTAGTCACTATGATCGCAGCCCGGGAGAGAACCATCCTGGTTTTGAATATTTGTTTCCTCTTTGTGTGGGTATGCGTGCGTGTGTGCGCTTGTGTGTATTTGCGTACGTGTGCTTGTGTGTGCTTGTGTGTGCTGGTGTGTGCTGGTGTGTGCTTGGGTATGTGTATTTGTATTTATGGATTCTCCACAGGCCTTAGCCTAAGTCAAAAGTGTGTCTGTGTGTGTGTTTTTTGTGTGTGTGTGTGTGTGTGTGTGTGTGCATGTGCGTATGTGTCTTGCAGAATACTGAGCATGATTGTGCCAGTGTACAATGCTGAGGTGTCACCAGCTGAGCACCGAGGGCGACTGGTATCTCTCAACCAGCTAAGCATCACTGCCGGAATCATGGTACGTACGGGGTGGTGTTGGTGATAGAGGGAAAGAGCATTATGCATGACCTCATAGCATTTGAAGAATTCCCCACTGGAGGAGCGAGTGAAAGCTATTCATTCATATCTAATCCCACCTTTTATTCATGAGCATTCTCCTTTGTTTCATGTTGACCGTGTGCTTGCTCTTGCTCCTGCTGTTCAGGTCAGCTTCTTGATCAACTTGGCATGTGAAACATATGTTCATGGCTGGAGAATATCCTTGGCACTGCAGGCACTCTTCTCCATACTGCTGTTTGTAGGAATGCTCTATGCTCCCGAGACTCCCAGGTATGTGGCAGTGTGTACACAAGTAAAGCCTGATTTGTTTCTTCATTTCTCGTCCGGATACGCTCGTCACACACTACATTGATGGAGTTCAATCAACTTCCGAAATGTTAAGAGGCCCACCTGAATCCCCCCTTACTTCGGATTTTATGTAAAGAGAAACGGACCTATAAGTTAATAGTTATGGCTAACTTCCCCTCAGTGGAACTTTCCGCACCTGAGCCTTCCAAGTTGGAAGGTTGTTGGTTTGCGCTTCGTAGATGTGTTGGAGCTAGGTGTCAGGTCGTCGAACGTCTCAATATCCTTGTCAGTTCTGTTCCTTGTCGCACTTAACTGACTGTATATTATCTTGTTACCTTGGTGGACTGTTAGTCATAACTAGTAACGTATAGGTCTGTTTCTCTTTACATATTACCATTGTCTCAACATCCGAGTTTTTACTTTGGACTTTCCAACCTTTCTCTCTGTTTGATGGACGATATGCGCAGCCACATTGAGCTTTGGCTGCTGGACTGTGTGTCCAATATTAGTCGACAAGTTGTCACACAGCCATAGTGTGTTTGTGTGGGTATTGTTGCCATGTGGTGCAGGTTCCGGACACTGACCAACTGTAGTGTATTCCTTTTCTTTTCCTGTACGTGTGTGCATTGTGTGTGTATGTGTGTGTGTGTGTGTGTGTGTGTGTGTGTGTGTGTTGAATGGTGCAATCCCAGCACAAGTTGCTATGGCTTCTGCCGTAGCATTGCTATCATCGCCTCCGGCGATGGGCGTCAAAGGTCAAGGTCAAAGGTGTGTGTGTGTGTGTGTGTGTGTGTGTGTGTGTGTGTGTGTGTGTGTGTGTGTGTGTGTGTGTGTGTGTGTGTGTGACTGTGTGTGCATTGTGTGTGTGTGTGTGTGTGTGTGTGTGTGTGTGTGTGTGTGTGTGTGTGTGTACGCACATGTGTGTTTTCTTTATGGCTTACTTTTGTGCAGATACTTGATGAAGACCAACAAGCGCGCCAGGGCTGTGAACGTGATGAGCTGGATTAGAACTGGTCACAAGCGTCACATCACCTCTGAAACTGAAGTCAGCAAAGCTGTTCTGGAAGAGGTCGACTCCATTGCTAACGAGATTCAGGAGGGTGCGGTGCAAGGAAATGGAACCTGGGCAGAAGTCTTTGAATGGACCTCGTTCAAACGGTAGGTTTGTGCTTTAATAGGAGTGCTTTATAAGTTTATATCTTCCAATATCTGAGCTTGAAGCATTCCAAAGAAAAAAAGCTGGTCCTATGGATTTGACGTCTAACTCCGACTACATAATTCTAAAACTCGGATGTTGGGCCATAAATAAATGTAGAAAGGAATGGATTGTCAGTTGTGTGCCTAGTTATTGCACTTTCTGACTGTATATAGTATCCAGTTACAGTGATGGAGAGTTACTCTTAACTCGTATCCTTATGTCCTTTTCCTTTCTACATAATTCTACCTTTATTTAAATTACCCTCATGAGTCAGTCATGTGGCACGTGGCGAGATTGTACGGGGCTCAGCCCACTTTGAAGGTGTGTGTAACTATGCGATCACAATGGCAACTTCGCTTTTTGGTTGCTTTTGTGCGCTTGCATTTCCAGCTTCCTGCTGTTGGCTGGAAGTTTTTGTGTATTGCTGTCTGTGTTACGTGTACTGATTTCTTAGGTTACTAATTGGTATGTGGGTGCAGCTATTCCAACAGTTTACCGGAATGAACATCATTATGTAAGTTGATTAATTCAATAATTAGTTGTTGCCTTGTGTAGAATGATATGCGGAGGCTGTGTGTAACTATTAACTACTTCGAAGTAATATCTTCCGGAACACTGTATTGTTACAGACATGTTCCACTGGTACAGCTATCTAGTGTTAGTCTTTCCGTCCGGCTGATTAATTTACAAGTATTTGTAGTAATTTTAACTGCTAATTTATCTCTGCAGTAGAGGCGACGGCTCGATACCGGAACGGCTTGACAGCCAAATTTGTATAGACCCAAACCGATCATCAGCGTTGATTGTTCACTCGAAATAATAAATATGTTTGTGGAAGGAAACTGGCATGTTGAAGTTTGCTCTGAGGCCAGAGTCAATCGAACCGAGCGACTCCTTTGTGTTGACCCATTGCCTCCAAGTTGCCCAATTTTTCGCTTCAAATCAGAGGTGGCTCCAAACCGGACATGTTTTAGAGTGCACGTCAAATTCACTCTGGGTCTGAGATTAGATAATTGCTATCGCTCCACGACGACCAGCACAGAGTAACAATAAGCCTTGTGTGTGCTTCCATTAGTTTTGATTGGTATGCGGTGCTTTATTGGCGAGAGGCAAGCCGCTGTTTACCTGCGACAAGAAGTTGATTTTTCGAAAGTCGTAAAACTCAAGTCGCAGTGGGAAGCAACACGTCAAAAACTCGAATGCTTGGTATGGCGCTTCTGGTCATCGCAGAGGGATGGAATTTTGGCGCTGAGTGAAACACATCGTAGTCTCACTGTGACATACGTTTTCTAATCAAAATACCAAGAGAGAAAGTGAATATTGAGAGACCGTTCCGGTTTGCAACCTATGTCCTATTTGAAACCGTCGCCTCAACATGTACGTGCTTATGTGTGAACACCAGCCAGTCCTGTGACTTCTTTCTCACATTGTAGAATGTGTGTTGTCTGGCTGACAGGTACTATTCTACGGGAATCTTCTCCACTATTGGTGTCAGTCCATACCTCTCAACAGCTCTTGTTGGAATCATTAACTTTCTGACGACGTTTGGGACGCTAGTTCTCGTGGACAAGGTTAGGTAGTTCTGTGGACTAGTGACTATGTAATGAGCTTCATGATAGTGTCTGTCATGTTCTATGAGCCTTTGGTTTTGGTTGGTTTGGTCCTTCAAAACATAATCACAGTATTTGGTACAGAGCTGTAGATTATGCTTGAAACTGTGCGTGTCATATGTTGCGTAAATCTATGTGCATTAGTGCTCTGCTAGGGCGTTTTGACATGTGGATTTTGGTTGAGAATTTCCTTCAAAACCTGCTTTAATACAGTGTTTTTACAGAGCTGTGGGGATTACTTGACAACTGTGCGTGTGCTCTGCATGTACATTAGTGCTCTGTTAGTGCTCTGTTAGTGCTCTGCAGACCTGACTAGTATCTTACCTTTGTCCCTACGGTTGTGGCACCCATTGATGTTGATGTTCTTCTATTTTGCTTGGCTGTGTTATGTAGGTTGGTAGGAAGGTCTTGCTGTTGCTCGGTGGTCTTGGCATGGCGATAAGTACGGCATTGGGAGCTACCGTCATCACCGCTAGTGGAGGGAATGATAACCTTACAACGTCGGACGGAAGTCTTGTTGTCATCTGCGTCTGTGTGTTTGTCTTTTCCTTTGCCCTGACTTGGGGGTGAGTGCCATTCAGCTCCTTTTGCCCCGAGAGGGTATTCACACACGCACCGAGGTGCAGGCGCACACACGCACGCAGGCGCACATACACACACACACACACACACACACACACACACACACACACACACACACACACACACACCTTGACCTTGATCTTGCCCATTGCACACACACACACACACACACACACACACACACACACACACACACACACACACACACACACACACACACACACACACACACACACACACACACACACACACATTGAATCTCTATATTTAGTAAATCAACTACGATAGAAGTGTCTCAGTTCTGGCAGTTGTCCCTTTGGTCATTTATTTCAACCCTATCCTTTCTGAAAGGGGAATACACAATAGGTATAAGAGGCTTACCAGCTATGGCATACCAGCACCACACAGCTGTAATACACAGCAGAAAGTACGATTCCGATAGCCAAGTAATCCGGTGTGAAGTTTAACTAAAGTGAACCACTATGACGAAGGCAAGAAAACTTCGCCGTTGGCTCTTTCTCCCTGAGTTGTATGCTCTGGCTTATTGACTCTTTTGATAGTACCTTTTATCTTCTACTCTTCACTGTGTTCTATCTTGTACTTATTGCTGTGTTCTATCTTGTACTCATTGCTGTGTTCTATCTTGTACTCATTGCTGTGTTCTATCTTGTACTCATTGCTGTCTACAGGCCGGTTGCATGGGTTGTCACCAGTGAAATCTTCCCTCTGCGCCTAAGAGGTGAGTCATGCTCGTCTTCTATTAGGCCATGGTAAAAATTATCTTTGATTCTCAAGTATGCGCGCACCGATTTTTGGCAGCGCACCGACGAATTTTTTTAATTCTATGCATGCATATGCGCGCATGAAAACGGTCAATGCGAAAGGCATGAATCAGGGAGTAGTAAAATACCGGTATTTTTCTACTCCCTGGCCTGAATATATTTTATCATGTGACCATGTACATATGTGTGACCCTATCTTTGGAAAAAAAATTGTGGAAAATAAAATAAAAAATCGCTCGCTCGCACCGATTTTCACAGGCTCATGACCTGAGAATCAACTTTATTTTTTACCATGGCCTTAACACTGAACTGAACCTAGTGCAAGTACTGGTAAGTTGTGGTAACCATTATGTAGACCATTATGTAGATAGTTCCGGCACAGCTCCGACACAGCTCCCTCACACAGTGTCACTAAGATTATTCTGTGTGTGTTTTCTTGATGTCAGGGAAGCTCGTGTCCATCACCACTGCTTCCAACTGGGCGGGCAACTTTGCGATAGCGTTTGGCACCCCACTCCTGCTCAAGCCATCAGTACTGGACGTCCAGGGAACGCTGTTTCTAATGTCTGCCTGTAACGTTGCTGCGCTTGTGTTCATCCTGCTTGCTGTTCCTGAGACCAAGGTTAGTTGTCTCTCCTTTCTATTTATTTATTTATTTTTATTCTTATTTTACTAGGGAATTCCCAACAGGCGTCATCGCCTTCTTACAGGGAACCCTACTCCTTGTTAGTGCTTGTGTGATTTATACTACCAATCAAGTGTATTTAGCTCCACGTATGCGAGTACAATGTAGCGAGAGAAGAAAAGAGGGTTGAATCCATATTCATTTCCTTGATAAGTAAAAGCTACTGTAGTCATTGATCAGTTAGCCTATCATCGAGAAATAGCTATCATCCTCTGCTGTGCTGCTTCAGCAGTAGTATATCTACAGTGCCTGTTGATGCTAGTCAAAACAATCTGGGTGATGATGTCTGAAACAAGTGGGCTGTATTTCTGTGTTTATGGGAGCGATCGATGGCTGATATGAGCCGGTACTTTATGTGTTTTTCTGTGTAGGGTCGCAGTTTAGAATCGATGGATGAACTGTTTGAGCAGCGCTCCGTGCTGGACAGTGCCGACTACAAGTACTACCTGAGGTGCATACAGAGCTATATGAATGAGAACTATTCTGGTCTGATTATGCCTTGTAACTCGCCTAATGCACGGCGCACCGTAGCGGTTGCCATCTTGGCTGCCGCTACCGTCGTCGTAATGTTCTCAATGTTCCCGTGGCTGTCTGGATCCTGATAACCGCCTCTTGGTTTTCCTGCACGTAAAGTGTGAGCTTGCAGTGTCTGGGTAAGAAGTGCTGCAACTATGCTCTGCTTTCCTGTGCAACTGTGTATTTCCTTTTTGAAGTGCACTTGGCATAATGAACATGACCTCATGAAGTTAACAACCGCTCTTCCCTTGGGTACTGTGACTAATCTTGAAGACTATGGGAACCCAGGAAGGACTCTATCTGGAAAATCGGCGCATTGAATTGGCAATGTCATTCTTGGTGTCACTGTTTGCTAAATTCGGCCATTCTGTATGCCTCATATACAGGCGTATTATGTTTCTGAATGCATTCCAGCAAACTCGTATAAACTGATGAAATCAATGATAATTTCTTAATACAATTATGCATTATTCCAGTTGTAGATTTTCAGCGACTTACTAGCTCTCTGACATTTTCTGTTGTGGTAGTCATCAAGTGTGCACGGAACATATTTGTGTGCTGTTCTGTGTGAATGTCCTGGAATGGATGTACGTACATGTATGATTGTATGTGTTTGTTTGTTTGTTTTTACTTTGCCGGATACACAGGCAATTCTGCCTTCTCGTCTATCTATATGGCTAGACTCTCAATGAAAGATGAAGAAATTTAATAGGAGTCCAGACTGTCCACTGCAGGATTGCAGTCTGTGCAGCAAGCTGTGCTGACAGCCAATGCAGCAGGCTTCTCAATTGTGCTGATTACAGTCCTGTGCTGTGCTGTACAGTCATGTGCTGTGCTCAGTGTGCTGTGCTGTCCTGTTTGATTGTATCCTGTGCTACAGGTGTGGTTGCTGTGTGGATTGCGTTCGTCACAGAAGTCGATACAGGTTTGTGCATGCACTCTTCTGTTCAAACAATTCGTGAGGAGACTAGAGAGCTACGTGCATGTCAATGTAACAGGGCTGGTCACTCTGGGAAACAGTTTTTCGACGTTCTGTTCACTGTTTGTGTATTTTGATTTCCTGTTGCAATTGCAGTACTCTGTCCGGTGATGTTGATGATGACGACGTGCAGGCCGTGGGTGGTGCTGCTGCAAGTGAGGCAACATTCACATACAACAACGATGGGTAGATTACCTATTCAGTATACAGTATACGCCTGCCTGAGTGTGTGTGTGTGTGTATGTGTTACTACACATACTTTGGCTAGGCTGACGTCGTTGTACGGAGATAGCTAGACGTGCGGCGAGCTGTGATGGGTGTGTTTAACACTCTGTTACAATGACGTCATGGTCAGCTGACTTACCAACTAGCTAGCTGTGAATGCGAATGACTGGTGGCGTGTGGCAAGTGATGAAGCAGCGTGCAGCATGTCGAATCCATTCAACCTGAGTCCGTTCAACCCGGCTGTGTTGAGCCACAGACCTGCATTCCTGCTTGAGCTTTCGGTTGGCCAAAGAGCCCGGTCCCCTGCCCTGGACATGATGTGTTGAGTAAATATGCTGTGGTTGTCGTACTCTGTTGTCTGTTTCGTCAGGTTTTAAGTAGATCAAATGTTTTGTCTCATTGTTTTAGTTTGGCGTGATGCTGGCTGGGATGCTAGTATTTGCATTAGCTACCAGAGCGTTAGCTGTCATTGCTTTCTACAAGTACTTTTCTAGTGAGATGGTCTTGATAGATTATGACAGGTGTACGTGTGTTTGCCTCTATTTGGCTGTTGTTTGCAAAAAGAAGTTACCTGATAATTGTTCGTAACTGATGCTTTTAGATACAGCGGCTTTGCAGTGAAGCTGGTCTTCTGCGTTTAAAATTGTTGAACTCTCTGCGTTTTACTTATACTTTAACATGAAGCACTTTCAATCAAGGAGCAGTTTACTGCTCCCTGTTTTCTATGATTATTTATAACTGAGTAATAGAGGTTCCCACCTTGTGTCTCTATGAGTGCTTTCTGTTTCTTCTGTTGTGTTTTGAGTTTTCCATTATGACATTGGAAATGATCCAGAATGGAGGAGCAATGAAGTAATACCATTGCATTGGCCTTTTGTTTGTTTTTTTATCAGCCGACCTCACACGCCTGACTAGTGTACTGTAACAGTGTGGGGAATAAGGAGTTGGCCACAATGATAGATGACCCAGGGAAAGCAAAAACGAACGTTCAGGTGAATGTACCTTTGGTTGTCCAAAAAATGATGGAAAAGATGACGGGCAAAAAGAGTCTTGCACAAGATGATTGTAATTTTCAATCAGGTATCAGTGACAGGATCTACTGAATATACCGGTATGTAGATCTACCTGATCAATATGGTGGCTAAACACAACCTCCTATCCACTACAAAGTACTAGTAATTAGTTTTGTTTTTTTAGTGAAGATCAGCCTCAGATCAGGTCAAATCACCACCTGTTGCAGCTTTCTGAGGTGTCAATCAAAAAATGATGCATTGAATCAAAGGCATCTCCTTGCATGCAGCCAGTCGCTCGCGTGAGGGAACACATGTCAGACTGTCACAGTGCACAGTGTCAGTCACTGACACGTATTGTTGTTACTCCAACAGTCGAATTTTTATTGTGACTAGTTGTGATTCTGAAAGTTCGCTATTTCGGACCACTAAATGACCGGGACAATCATCGGATCCTTACTTGACTGTAGATGCAGAATGAATTGTAACGTTGATGGTTATACTAGTAGTAGAAGAGATCAACTACAAGTAGTGCAGTGCCAACGGTTAGATTAGCCTTCCTCTGACCGACGAATATCAGAAAGTCGAATCAATGGATACCGCAGAGGCTGATTTGGTGACCGATACTACAATTATTAGCGATGATGCACCAACTCACCAACGCCTATGGCGATGTGGTTGCTTCTCAGTATCGTTCGTCACATTGTTGTCAACGTTTGCCACGACCGGAGGATTTGTCTTCGGATATGACATAGGGTGAGATCACTGCAGAGATTGTGGAAGATGTATGCCAACCCTGATAGAGTCTCCTAGCCCACTCCTGAATCAAATAATTGTGTTGCCAATCGAGACGGATGGTCATTGAACAAGTACATATAGGTGCACAAGTACACCACAACATTTTTGTTTTGAGGTTTCCCTCATGAAGAAGCTGTGCTGTTTGTGGCCTAAGGCTTTGCCCGAGGGCCTACTTGATATGGGAGTGAGATGAGGAGCATAGAGACACAGGCCCACGAGTGCCTATTATAATTATGTTACTGGGTTCAATCAAGTCTCACGTCGCTAGGCATATGCGGATAATGCCGGCAGAAAAATTGGCAGAATTCGGTACTTTTTCTGGTAAGTTTCATGCATGTTTGGTATGTGGATAAAGAAATGGAGCAGAATTCGAGGAATTGCCCGCCATAAGGTTTGTATGGTTCTGCCAATTTTACTGCTTTTTGAGCAGAATCTGCCACCTTTTCGAGCATTATCCGCCAATGCCTACACGTCGCAAACTCCAAGTGATTCTGTGCGACACATCTGCACCAACTCTAAGTGCATGACAATTGAATAAATCATTTCGTGTCATTCGTACCCCTTTGTTTCCAGTGTGATTGGTGGTGTGAAAGACATGGAGGAGTTTCGGAGGTATTTCGGTGAGTGTTCCTACAGTCATGACAATGTCACTGGTAAAAACACCACGGCGAGTGGACAGTCAGCGATCAGACTGACCAGGTAAACTGTAGCACGTGTAGCACATAAAACTTATTTCCGAAAGTGCTGGTGACATTCAACAGCCTGTTTTTTTTAGAGGATAAACCATATTTTTGTGGGGAAACTGTAAATACATTTTGAGCATATCCGCGGCCTCATGATATCACTTGAGTATATTGTCTCCGCGGAGCCTATTCTGATATATATTATATTGCTTGATCCTTTCTGGTTGTATGTCACGGTAGGGTTGGATTGTGGGCAGCTTCTCCCTGGGATGCTTGGTTGGTGCACTTATTGCTGGAGGTAAGAGACTGAGCTGAGGGAAGTTTGGGATGCTCTGTATTGGATCTGGTTAAAGGCTCAGGTTATTATGATACCGGTAGTTGCAGGGGTACCAGACCATTACCACTGGACACTCCCGCATCCAGTTTATACTTAGATGGAATATCATACACACCCAGCTAATACATCTGTCTAGTTCACCGGCTGACTCAGTAGACTGAGGTTGTGTGCAAGGAACTACTCAGCCCAGTGTGGTATTGGCTGAGGCTCGGTGTAAGGAACTGCTTAGCCCAATGTGCTATAGAACACTGTGTGAACAGAGGACGGGTCATGATGTGTAGCATGTCTTACATGTTGGCGCGTGGATGGCTGCATCTTCTTGGTGTACAGTTGTGTCAGAGAAACGAGGACGCCGCTTCACCATTCTAGTCGGGGCTGTTATCTTCACCATCGGAGGTTTGATACAAGCTCTATCCTACTACCTATGGTACTGTCTGGTTGCTCATGTCTTTCAAATCTATTTGACCATCACAAGTTATACTAGCGTGTGCCTCATATCCCGTACCTATAAATGCCTTCTCACAATACCAAGGCTACTAATGTAACAAGGACGACCACCGCCGCCATCGCTGTAATTGCCGCTGCTGCCACAGTGCTCCACCAGTGCTCAATAAGCCATCTTCTCGAACTGAGCTCAGGCTATGCAGTACCATCAAACTTTGCAGGGGCTTAGCTGCTCCCACTTTTAGGGGGGGGGGCACGACCACATGTACATGTACTAGTATGTTGGATGGCTGGTTCATGTCATTCATGGTCATTATGTGCATGCTGAACCTATGTCGAAAGTTTTAGGGGGGGGGGGGGGGGGGTGCACGTGCCCCCGTGCCCCATGCGGGCTACGTGCCTGCTTAGTTGGAGGTTCTTCTGCAGCAACATTTTGAAAATTATCCACGAATATACTTTCAAACCGTCTCTTTACTTACTATGTGTAATTCAGGCAAGAGCATGTGATACCAGTGTGCAATCTCTGTGTGTTCGTGTTCAGGATGGTGTATCTAGGACGTGTCGTGGCTGGCTTTGGTGTGGGGTAAGTTGTGTTACACGGAACTGCCGGATTAGCTTGTGAACACAGTAATGATAGACAATTGATAGTGTCGCCACCTGCATGACTTGTTTCATTCCAGGATTGTTATCCTGTGTTCTGCAGAATACTGAGCATGATTGTGCCAGTGTACAATGCGGAGATGTCACCAGCTGAGCACCGAGGGCGACTGGTATCACTTAACCAGCTGAGCATCACTGCCGGGATTATGGTAGGTTTGCCGCAAGTATACCTGTGCAAGATGGCCAGTCAGTCCGCACCAAGGCAGTTGCTTCTTTTGAAAATATTTTAGCTGTTTTAGATTAGTTTCTACTGTAAACCTTGCCAAGGTGATAGCTTAGAACACATGCCGAATTGATGACTTCAACTGAGAACAAAGTGATGGGATAGAGCGTAAAGCAAGGTGATGGCCTAGGGCCTAGCACAAGGCCCTTAGGGTTTACAGAATATAGATGTAGCTCTGGCTTGTGCTACGATTCGCACATGCTTCACCAAAAAATGATTATTTCAGTTGGGTGCTATGATTACAACTATGTTCTTGTCATTGCTTTGTTTCTCAGGTTAGCTTCTTGATCAACTTGGCCTGTACAGCATATGTTCACGGGTGGAGGATATCACTGGCACTGCAATCAGTTTTCTCCATTGTCCTTCTGTTGGGAATGATGTATGCACCAGAGACACCAAGGTAAGTTTCTTTCTTCTCTTGTTTCTTTGCTCTCTAGGACTCCAGTTTGTCGTTGATTTGATATTCAATTAGCATACCAATTCCAGATGAGAGTGTGTGTGTTGGGGTAGCGGTGCAGAGTGGCGGTCTGCGGCATCTTGGACAGTTAGATATGATGCGGCGGGCTCTAACAGATAATGTACGACGTTGTTATAGTTCTGATGGGCTTACCAAGGCTTTCTTTGCTGAATCCTACTGATCTGCATGCATGTGGTGTGTATGTGGGTGGGGTCTCTCTGCTGGCAGATACTTGATGAAGATCAATCAACGAGCAAGGGCTGTGAATGTGATGAACTGGATCAGAACTGGTCGCAAGCGTCACATTACCTCTGAAGCTGAAGTCAGCAAAGTTGTCCTGGAAGAGGTCGACTCAATTGCGACCGAAATCCGGGACGGTGCACGTCTCAGGGGAGGAACATGGGCGGACATCTTTGAGTGGAGTTCTTTGAAACGGTATGTTTTGTGCTAGGATATCCCGTTCAATACTCGAGAGGTTATTCTTTGTGGAGAACGTAGAGAAGCTGTGCAAAGACCATGGTGTGTGGTCTACCAATGGGTGCTGCCTATAGCTGTGTGTATGATAGTGTGTGCCGGCACATGCTGGAGTACCATGGGAGCTGTGTGTTGGAGTTTTGTCTATACTAATGCCCGGCCAAGAGCAGGTAGACCATTCATGCATCGGCTCGCTTGTGTCTTTGGTGCTTTTTGATTTTTGTTTTTGCTGCTTAGTTTAATCATTGGCATGTGGGTGCAACTTTTCCAGCAGTTTACTGGAATGAACATCATCATGTAAGTGAGTGCTGGAATGAACATCATCATGTAAGTGAGTGCTGGAATGAACATCATCATGTAAGTGAGTGCTGGAATGAACATCATCATGTAAGTGAGTGCTGGAATGAACATCATCATGTAAGTGAGTGCTGGAATGAACATCATCATGTAAGTGAGTGCTGGAATGAACATCATCATGTAAGTGAGTGCTGGAATCGTCCAACAGGCTAAGGATACGCTTTTGAACGCGTTGCACAGTCTTCTTCATGTAGTGTTGGCCTGCACAGTGTGGTGCTACCTCCTCTGTACTGCTGTTGCCACAGCAACCACGGCCCAATGTAGCTTCCATTCCATTACGAATCACCGATGGCCTGTGAGTTACTACTTCGAAGTAGTATCCCTTTACCAACTACTGGTAACGTGTGTGAGTCCCATTCAACTCGGCTACTGATTCAATTACTTTCTTTGTTTGCTTACTTGTATCTGTTAGGTACTATTCTACGGGTATCTTCTCCACTATTGGTGTCAGTCCCTACCTCTCAACAACTCTTGTTGGAATCATTAACTTTCTGACTACGTTTGGGACGCTAGTTCTCGTGGACAAGGTTAGGGTAGAGCGCTGTTCTGTTCACTGGCGTGCTGCACAGCTGACTATTAAATTCAACTGTGCAGCACAACTATTGCAGTGAGTTTAATTAAGAATAGTTCTTGAAAGTGACGCCATCAAGCACAACTGGGTAGTAGTAATTTTGCTTTTGGATCCACTCTTCGGTGGCTTGTCAGTGTGTGGTGGGAGTATGAGTTGCATATCATGTTTCATGTGTGATAAGTTCAGTATATGCTGGCAGTGCTCGTCAGCCAGGGCCATTTCCAGTCACTCCTGTGGCCGTGGATCATTTGTCAGTCTACTGTGAAGGAGACTGCTTCAATTATATATATACGAGTGAACAAAACTGGATCCAAGTGGGTCCAGAATTCAGCCTTGCCGTAGCGGTGATTCATAGCAAGTTAGCTCGTTCAAGCCCTAATATTGACACAAGCCGAGTGCGCTGTCCGGGTGGGGGGGGGGGAGGAGTGTGTTCCAGAAATGGCTCCCTATGTCGGGGTTGGTTCTCATCACAGCACACATGCTGTGTGGCTGGTAAAACCGTCCGGTCTCAGTCCGTGTGCTCTGGTTATATTGTGTAGGTTGGCAGGAAGGTCTTGCTGTTACTCGGTGGTCTTGGAATGGCAGTAAGCACGGCATTGGGAGCTTCCGTCATCGTGGCCAGTGGAGGAAATGATGAACTCACAAAGTCAGATGGCAGTCTTGTTGTCATCTGCATATGTGTCTTCATCTTCTTCTTCGCTCTAACCTGGGGGTGAGTGGTCATGAGTATCCAGGCTGCAACTTAGTTATAACTTGATACTTCGAAGCACATGTATAATACTAGTATACTGGTGTGTGCTCACTGTAGCATGTCTGGTGGTGATTGGGATGAGACAGTTAGAGAGAGGGAGGGGTACGCACTGCTTGCTGTGTAATAGGGAGGCCCGGGTGAAGTACTGGCTAGTTCACATCTTCTTCTGAGTCACGATGGATATATGGATATGTGATACGCCATCTATGCTCCAGTGCATTTATGTGTTGTATTATCATGCTCTCTTCGTTCTTCTTTCCGTTCTTCTAAAACAGACCTGTTGCTTGGGTTATTACCAGTGAAATGTTTCCGTTACGTCTACGCGGTAAGTCTTAATTAAATGATCCTGTCCCAGATCGGACCAATCAAACATGTCCCTATGATCCTGTGCCGCTCTAAGAACTGGACGAATGAACCCTGGGTGAAAACACAACTTGTTGTGTACACTGTATACCAGTTTTGTTAAAATGGACAACAATCACAAGTCACAACAATCACAACACACATACCTTTTTTATACTGTCACTACAGTGAAATCTCTTGTGAAGTTGTCGTATCCCTTACATTCAGAACACTTCCAGTTCTTCAACAGTAGGTGTAGGGCCGTCATGAGGTAGACCGTTTTGAATAAACTGAGTACATATACTCGTGGTAGACCATGATTTGAATTGATGAGCTATCACTGTACAGCTCCGTCTGACGCAGATAGTTTAAAAACCTTGGTCATGCAGCAGCTTGTCCAGCCTATCCTGTTTACATTTGTGCCCACGTATCCTTTATCATCCAGGAAAGTTGGTCTCAATAACAACTGCTTCTGTTTGGGCGGGCAACTTTGCCATAGCATTCGGCACACCGCTCCTGCTTCAGCCTACGGTGCTTGACGTGCAGGGAACGCTGTTTCTGATGTCCGCCTGTAACTTTGCCGCAGTCGTGTTCATCCTACTCACTGTTCCTGAGACAAAGGTGGGCTGCCATGACTGAGCTGTCGTATTCTGCTGTATTGTGATGCCTTATAGTAGCATTATCGCAGCAAGAATCTCTTCATGCTGTGAACAATGAGTATTTTCCTTCCCGAGTCAGTAAAGTACGTTTCAGATTTCAGCATCAAAGTGTGCCATTGACTCCCATTTGACCACAGAGATACATGTATATCTACTTGTCTATGTTGTGTCCGTAATGTACATGTATTTGCACATTGATATGCCTTTATGTCTGTGCAGGGTCGCAGTTTGGAATCGATGGATGAACTGTTTGAGCAGCGCTCCGTGCTGGACAGTGCTGACTACAAGTACTACCTGAGGTGCGTACAGAGCTATGTGAATGAGAACTATGCTGGTCTGAGCACAGCTTGGTGGTTCAAGCATACAGTGATGTGTCCTTGTTGTGCTATACATAGTATCCTGAACACTGGGCATATAGAGGTTATGCGATTGCATCATCAGTTGAGATGCTTTGGTGAAGTTGCGGCACAGCGCTGCACTAGTGACTCACGCAGCATACATAGCATCCATAAGCTGTTCTGCTAACTAACCTCCGTGAAATCATTCGCACAACCTCTATAAAAATCAACACAATAGATAAGGCAAGTTGCGCATTCAATACACACACACACACACACACACACACGCACACACACACACACGCACACACACACACACCATCAGTGGGACAGGTTAGGTATATCGTTGCCATCTCTACAACCTCTATAGCTTGTTGTTGTATTGTTCCTTGACTACTGTTATTTTGACTGTTGCTTGCTGGTCATGATGACTGTATTGCAGATGTGGCTGCTGCGTAGATTGCGTCCGGCGTAGAAACCGGCGCTACAGGTCAGTGTATGCACTCGGCGTGTTTAGTGTCAGTGTTCTAGCACTGCTTTTAAAAAGTTAAAACCCTGCTGCTATGCAAGTCCAGTGCTGCAGGCAATGGAGATCATAGGATTGTGATGATGACCAGTACATGTATGCCAACCACACTGGATTTGTTTGCACCACAAAACTCACGTTTAGCCTATGCTACCGGATTACCCAGAATGTTTTCTTTCAGAGAATCAGGGAAATCACTCGGCAGAGTTACAGGTGTGCAAGTGTAACAATTGCCACAATTTGCCACACATGCTGCTTGAGGATTTGGCGGCATAACTTCAAGGATGTTGTCTTCTGTGCATGATCACTTCTGTACTGTGTTGTTTTGACAGTGAAATAACGGATGATGAAACTGAACGCACTGATCCCAGTCATCCCACTGCTGCTGCTACTACTGCTGCTGATGATGATCATGACGATGGCAATGCTGGTGATAGCACTGGTACAGATGAGGCTACATTTACATACACCAGCCTTGCCTAACTACTCGTGCCAGTGCAGTGTACACAACCCGCCGCAGTGTATACGGACAACTAACCACCAGTAGATTACAGTCTGCAACCGTGACGTTACTTGAGTTGCTGTGCAGGCGCGTAGCACTGCCATTGGAGGTGGTCCGGCCAGAGGGGCTTTGGGGGTCTCTCCGGGAATTTTTTGAAATTAGGGTGCAAAATCCTGCATTCTGGGCACTTTTGGCCGTGGTCGGGCGAAAAAGTGGTCCGGCCAAAGCCTGACCGGCCGGACCGGCTGCTATGCCCCTGCTGTGCCGGTTCTCCGGCATGAGTCTCGATCTACATGAAATCCAGTCGGATATACACTAGCAGCCTGGTTGCCGGATCGGCCTTGATGTCGCACCCTTCCTAACACATATGCACGAGGTCATCGAAATTGGTCCGTGACCGAGTCTGAAAGTATACGGATTTCACTTGATACAATTACAGTTACTAAGTAGATCTACATGTATGCGTGTACTTGTGCAGTCTGTCAATATGACCCAAACCGCTTCAGTGTATTGGCACTGTACACAGTCTCTAACTTACCGTTATCAGTTTAATACATGTAATACTGCAGTAAAGCTGGCCTTCTGCTCCTCAGATTACAGATATCTTCTCTGAATTAATTTTCTGCTCTATCACAAGACCCTGCACGATCACGATGCCATTGCTTATCGGCCCTATGGGGACAATCATCGGGTATTTTGAGTGTGGCTTCTTCTCATTGATGATGTGCTTCAGTACTTCAAATTATGAAAGAGAAAGCGCGTGACTGCGCTAGCGTTTGACCGAAGGGGCGGAGGGGGGGGGGGGGCATTGCACATCATCACAGTGCGGTTCACAGTATATTCATTATGCAGTAGATATCTACATGATTGTAAATTAGACGGAAGGCAACCATGATCCCTGCCCATTGCATGATTTATTTTTCAATTTCTCATTGTTTTCTTTTATAATACTACTATAGTGCTGGCAACTGAAATCCGACCCCCTGGGTGGTGCGTTCACTTTCTAGCGGCCTCTATTTCGTAGTGTTACGATGTGAGCGCACCGCTCAGGGGGTCGGATTTCAGTTGCCAGCACTGTAGCTTGTACCGCCGGTGCAGTACAGTCTCAGTCTCGGATGCATTACGTGTACCGGTATTATGATTGTAGACTACACTGAGTACAGCCTACAAATGTAGTGCAGGGCCTACAGGATAATGCCAAAAATAATGGAGTAGGCCTATTATTATTATATATAGTATTAGTATTACAGGTATCTTCAATCCAAAGATACCTGATCAGATCATGCATGTGCTGAACTGAATCAGGCTACGGTTCTGACACCCAGGCTACCGTTGCATTGTAGATCTACGAACTGGAGCCTCGGACACGCGCGTCGACCTGGACTACAATAGGACATGACACTGACAGTGACACTACTCATTTCCCTACTATGAGTGCTGGACCCTCCTGGCCCTTGCCTTGGCTTTACCTTATGCTAGCCTATGCATGCCATAACAGAACGCCACAGAGCTAGCCTAGCCCTAGGCTAGAGTAGAGCTAGAGAGCAGTAGAGCTCTAGAGGTGCATCTCAAAACTTTGAAGTAACGTTAGTTTGTATCTATCCGTTGCTTGCTAGTAGTAGTACTAGTACTAGTAGTAGTAGATTCTACATAATAGCTTTGTCAAAATGCCATAGCCACACGCACACGTTGTTGAAGCGATTCATGAGTCTTACCCGATAACTGCTCCACACGCTCTGATTTCATCAATCCCAGTATGATTCTATGAACCTATAACTATATATGGCTGCATGCTGCGCTACGTCATTGTGTTTTGTAGGCTTCTATTTCGAATGAATCAGGCAAAGAAAAATTGAAATTCAGTTTAGTAATAGTAGTCTTAGCGAATACAGCATCAGCAATGGGTCTCTCGGATAGCGATGGCAGAGCGGAAACGGACACCGTAGCGGTGGCTGCTTCCGAGACCACTGGTTTGCGAACCAGCAAACGCCAGTGGAGATGTGGCTGCTTCTCCGTATCGTTCGTTACCCTGCTGTCAACATTCGTCACGACTGGCGGATTCGTCTTTGGCTATGACATAGGGTGAGAGTTAGACTGTGACATTTGCCAAAGCCGACTGACTGTCCATGCCAAAGCAGACCATACAAACAGAAATTACAACCAGGACATAATTTAATCTTCAGCCTATCCAGATCTATTATTATAATTCATTTTTGATGATTCTGGCAAGATTGATTACCGGTATCTTTACTTATAAAAGAGAGGCACCTGTGACGTGTGTCTGTGTGTGTGTGTGTGTGTCACGCTCCTTATAGAGAAGAGGCACCTGTGACGTGTGTTTTTGTGTCACGCTGAAGCGCTGCGGAGCAGCGCTGCCCTGAGCACGCGAAGCGTGCGAACAGTGTAGCACAGTGTAGCTAGCGGAAGCAGCCACAGAAGCACTGAGCACGCGAAGCGTGCGAATCGTGTAGCCACCACCACGTGCGAACAGTGTAGGTGGTAGCATGCAGACACGATCAGTACGAGTAGCGGTAGCAGCCGCGCGCGCAGAAGCACACTGAGCACGCGAAGCTTGCGAATCATGTAGCCACCTATAGCCCAGGCCATCATGGCATATAGGTAGCACTAGCAGCCGCACAAGCGCTGCGGACCACGTGAACCGTTCTCTGCAAATAGAAACATGCATCTGCAACAAAAGGATTCAAAAGATCTGCACTGACTGCACTCTGCATCTGATCTGCAGTGAAGAGCGCGCATCGCACTTTTGTTCGTAATTTTATGAATTTTTTGAGCCGCTTCATCCGCCACCAGCCGGCCAGGTGATGGACAACTCTGACCAGCCTCCCGAAGGCGTAACCATGGTAACAGACGTCCCTTCTTCTCCTTCCAACGATGAAGAACCTCCCTCACCGGTACGGTGCACCAGGACTTCAGCGGTCTGGCCACCACCACGTGCTGAGCACGTGTGCTGTTCATGTACTTGCTTCACCCGCATGCCGCCACATTCGGCCAGGCAACGCTGGCCGGGGGTGCTGCTAGTATACTATAGAGTGTCACATAAAAAAATGTTAGGATCACTCTTGCACTGTGAGTGTGAGACTGTACAAGAGAAGAAGAATGATGCACGATGTAAGTCACTGGGCCTGGGTGTGCCATGTTGGATTGCAGTGTACTGTACTAGCCACTGGCGCGTAATGCCGACAGATAAATCTGCAAAATTTGGTAGTATTTTGCGTGTAGGTTTCATACATGGCTGGTGTTATTATGGATAAGGAAGTGGACCACAAAATTGCCAGGTATAACTATACAAGTCTTTCCGGCCTTGCATTGGTCGAGGAATTTCAATGCTTTTTTCAGCAGAACTGTAGGCGGCCAATATGTTTAGCATTTTCCGCCAAGGCCTAGATTGTGTACTGAATTGGACATTTGCAGTAAAGTGAGATTTTCTGAGCAGGTCGAGCGAATAGAAACTGGACCCACAGTGTTCGACTGGGTAACTTTTGACTGTTCATGTCTTTCTAAAGAGTGTGTAGATTCTTGATTGGAGGAAAGCAAATTAGCACACGAAGCAGAGAAGCCATATACAGTTGTGGCAAGTGAAATCCGACACTTGGCAATGGGACTGCCCCATGCAGTCTGCAGCCCCTGCAGCCCTGCATACGTACAGTACATGTGTTACCTACAACTTTTTATACCATGGTACGGTGCGGAGGGCCTGTTTTCAGCCAATCAGCGCTCGTCTAGCCATGGTTATATTGGCCAGTATAAATCCCGCGCGCACGGTACGTACGCTAGGGCACTGCCACCGTACAAGTTCACTTGTGAACTTGTACGACCATTGTACGACGGCAGCACTCCAGCGCACGGACCATTCACAACAACAGACACAACATACACCACATGCACATGTGCACTCCACACAGAACGGCATTGCTGACGAGGAACAGTATACAATGGAAAGAAGAATGACCTGGAATTCGTCTACCGAGTATTCTACATGTATTATACTGAAACCGAGGATAAAGAACGTCAAATAACCACGAAGTATCCCGAATGGGTCAGCAATGTACATTGTACTTCAAATAGTTGAAGATCATAAACAGACTGTCTTCTTCGTAACTAAGTTTATGATACAGAGTGTACTTCAAATCCAAATAAACCAATTGGAATAACGCTAGAATGGATTGAAATGTGACACAGTGATACAAAACAGTGTATGCAAATGCATCTACTTGCAAGTAAGCAAACCTGATTATATTTCTTAAAGATGCCGCATGTGAAAATCAGCACTGTACCATAATCATGATAATAGTAACACTTACTCCCAAAGAGTCCAAACTGTACTGTAGTCTAACTAGTGACGGTAGTTTGATTCAACGACAACTCCAGCACCCCAGCAATTCAGTTCAACGGTTCCGCATCGCTCACGAGACAATATGCTACAATATGCACTGGAACTGAAAGGAAATCTGATGCCAAACATCCACGGAGGAATCTCCTTCTGACCTTGCTGGACCATTCTTTCAATTGACAACTGATAACCAGCAGAACATGTTCATGTACTGTATGATGTAGGACAGTAGGAGATCTCCAAATAGGTTCGTTGTTCTGGAAATGCGTAGGGGTACCTGGCATAAGTAGGATATGACCCTCATAGTCGGGTTATACCGTACCCTCATATAAATCCCTCCTGCTATCGCAGTCGGGATTTATATTCAGCCGGTATAACCCTCTGACTCGGGTTATATCCTCTACATCTGTCTGATGACAAAACTCGTACTCATCACAGTCAAGGTTCAAAAGGTGGTGGCAAAAATGAATGGGGATTGGATACCAATACTCTTTATGTGTACCATATTTTGTGAACTGCGTGTATCTACGCCGTGACCTTTCGATCTATTTGGGATGCATACGGCTCTATAGTAGAAATTAGGTGCAGTGCATTACATCATTGATGTCCATTTGTGGCGCTGTCCCCTATGGCAAGTGTCGGATTTCACTTGCCACAACTGTAGTTTCAACTACGCCTTTCGTACCATTACTTTTATATATGGCGCCAAAATTATGTACAGTCAGTATCGCCTATAGCGTTGGTGTTTGATTTTGAGCATTTTATCACTATAAGCGATATATTACTATGACCGATACTGCATGCAATGTATGCAAGTGGGGTGTCAAACGACTCAGCGCGCCGTGCCCATACGCACTACATACATGTACAATGTCATGTAGCTGGCTGTAGCTCCTGACACACAAAATCAGCATTTCCTCATGATGGAGGCATATTTTGGCAACTTGTACAAGCAAAACTCACCAAACAACACTCACTGGACAAGTTCTTCACGAAGAAGTAACACCCTGTTCTTCTCTGACATCGCTTGATTTCACATCAATCACTATAACCGACGCAAAAAATAGTGTAATAAAGGTCTTTTGAAATATGAATTTGATCACTATAGGTGATATATTACTATAGACGATTATTACTATACGCGATTACTGTGTATACTTAGTTATGGTAAATGAAAATGAATTTGAGAAATTGATCACTATATCCGGTATATTACTATAGCCGCCAACCTTATAGGCGATACGGACTGTAGTTGGCGCCACTAGCGCTAGCGCTATCTTTAAAAGTGCTGCTTGGTCAATGCTCTGACCGCCAAAGTGCCGATTATAAGGACTTGCTTGCTACCTTGTTAATCACCATTGTATTCAACTTGAATGTAATGGTACGAAAGGCCTAGTCGAAACTATAATGGCTTAAGTGCTTCGTGTACTGAAATGGTGCATACCATGTACATGTACCCCTGTGTGGAGATTGAGTACTACCGGTATGTACCTGTATAACTCAATCTGTACCTGTTAACAGTATAATAATATTATGTTAGTTGTATCTGTGTTCACTGACTGCATGCAGAGTTATTGGCGGTGTGAAGGACATGGAGGGGTTCCGACAGGATTTCGGCCAGCCGTCAAATGCTACAAACACAACCGAGTGGATTGTCAGTGAGGAGAATCAGGTAAACCTGTGCTTGTGCATTGTTTGATACTGAATATTGGAAAACGATATGCAGTGCATCTGATTGTCAAGGGCTGACTTAGTTATAGTTGGTAAGCTAAACACATGTACATATGCAAGAGACTCGGGATTGCTTGTCACGGGATTCCTTCATAATGCAGTGCCAAAAAGCTTAGCACTATGTGCATGTATGTTCTGCTGCTATCTGCTTACTGTCGTAGGGCTGGATTGTAGGCAGCTTCTCTCTTGGTTGTCTCGCCGGAGCTCTTGTGGCTGGAGGTATGCGTGCTGTGATAGATTTGGGGGCTCTCCCTCCCCTCCTCCCCCTCTTTTCCTCCGCTCTGCTGCCAGCATTCAAGGTTTTCATTCAGGTATGACTCGGGTACCAATCTCATCAAATTATGATGTTCATCCGATCCCATCGTGTCTACATAGAATCTGATGATTGTCACGATCGCTTAAGAGATGACCCATTGCCATCATGGCAGCATGGCTTAGAAAAGACTGGAAGCTGCTGCAGACGATGAGTGGTATTTCTGCTTTTGGTTTGCTGTGATAGTTGTATCTGAATGGCATGGCCGCCGTGTAATCATCCTCACCGGTGCTTCCATCTTCACAGTGGGTGGTCTGCTGCAAGCCTTGGCCTATTATCTATGGTGAGGCCAAGCAATAAGAAGGAAATTGCCTAGTCTGGTTAGCTCAATCAGCTGCCGGGCCTGTTTGAATATTGATTTGACTGCATGGTGTACAAGTGCCTGTTTTTGCTACACCCCCTCCCCCCCCCCCCCCCCCCTAATTGTTTGATAGGTATTTTGAAGAAGGCGCAAGGCACCTTTCAAGTACCACTAGCAAAACAGCAACTGTGACTGCATTGTCTATTGAGTTGATACCAGGCTCACCTATGCTGCAGTTTATTACCAGGTTTTCTTCCACATATCAAGTTTACTCTTAGTCTTAGCCCTATAAGCTGTGTCATACAAGGACACCTGATAACGGCATGGACGGTAGCGGTGATAGTTGTGGAGTACTGTGTTCCGCTATCATGCTGTGTGTCATGTTTGCTGTGCCGCTTGCTCAGGATGGTGTTCGCTGGACGCTGTGTGTCTGGACTAGGTGTAGGGTAAGCCTATCAGCCTACTAGTATGCACTTTGATCATAATACCAGCTAAACCGTTGAAGCTGGGCATCCACCAGTTGAATGGTTCTGAAACAGGTAGAGGTAGAGTCAAGAATACATGAAAACCAGAGTGTGCAGCTTGGGGCCTTTTCTGCTATGGGTGTCTGTCACGGCGGAATTCCGTGATTACAATCATATTTGGCGCAGATCTGAGGCGGGAAATGGCGTAGTGCGTACAGCTGAGCTGTAGTTGTGCAGAAAGAGACCTGCTGGAATCCTGCTTGTACGCACTACATCACAAAAATGATGTAATCACGGAATTTCGCCGTGACAGCAACCCATCCGAGCTGCACACTCTGGTTTTCATGTACTCTTGGTAGAGTACATTACAGTTGTCTGTTGCTTACTTCTGCTGGTGAAAGGTGGCATCTCAAGGATACATGTACTGCTGTATAGATATAATACATTTCACTGCTCTCTACATGAGAGAGAGAGAGAGAGAGAGAGAGAGAAAGAGAGAGAGAGAGTCAGACTGGCTCTTCTGCAGCCATGTACACCGGATCACCCCCTCCCCGGGGCCGGTATCAAGGCGCATGATATATTTTAGTTCTGTCCTTCAATTTGGCCGAGGTAGACTGGGAGTTGAATCAGTTGATCCAGAGCCAGAGGTGGTAGGGCAGTTGTTGTGGGGATAACAATCTCGCTCTGGAGCCCAAGTGAAGTAAAGTTGCCATTGTCTTTATTGTTTACGGCACGTTATAGGGTTTTGAGCATGAGTGTGCCTATCTACAATGCCGAGATCTCTCCAGCAAAGCACCGCGGTCGCCTGGTGTCCCTCAACCAGCTCAGTATCAATGCAGGCATTATGGTGAGCCCATTAGAAGTCAGCATGCCCATTTTTTCTTTGCCTGGCAATCCAAATCTACATGCACAGTGTAGTTCAGCACACTGCAGTCAGCAGCGTTGTTGATACTTGATAGGCCGCAGAACAATGGTAAAAATAGTTCAGCGTGATTCTGGGGTACTGTAGATATCCTCCTCCTCCTTGGGATGCAGTTCCACAGTCCTTCTAGTAGTCACACAGTGTACTGCACCTGCACTTCTTCTCCGTACCGTGTCATTGTGGGTATTTACTTACCCTGACTACCAATTCCATGTTCTCCACGTTCTTGTGTGTTCCTGGTGGATCATGGTGCAGGTTAGCTTCCTGATCAACCTTGCTTGCCAGTCGTATATCAATGGATGGCGAATATCTTTGGCTCTTCAATCTCTTTTCTCCATCATCTTGTTTGTCGGCATGCTCTTTGCACCGGAAACACCCAGGTAGGTACAAGTGATCAGCAATAGCACTGATCAGTTAGGGGTACATGGATGTCAGTAAGCAGTCGCGGCATGGTATATGTATCAGCTTAGGATACACGGCTTACCCAGCATGATATATATGTAGTCAGGTATGCACGCTTCTAGTCGCTGCCCAATCTATCTCTCGTGTCGTACTACTACTACTTCCACTACTACTAAGTTACTACTACATGTGTATCACGTTCCAGGTATCTAATGAAGGCTGGGCAGCGCACCGAGGCACTGGGCGTCTTGAGCTGGATCAAAACTGGCTACAAGCGGCACGTGACCTCCGATGGTGATGTCAGCAAGGCAGTGCTGGATGAGATCAACTCCATTGCTGCAGAGATTGAGGACAACGGCGTGCATGGCAGTGGCAAGTGGAGAGAAATACTGCAACGGAGCAATTTTAAACGGTAAATGCCACTGGAACATGAACAAGCAGATCGTGACCTGTGTTTGTCAGTGGAGCTTGGCTGGTCTTGTTTGGCCACCGTGAATGGGCAGCAGTGTAATCATTGGTGAAGAGTGAACGATGATACCGAATACCGCAGTAGTGATGGTTACAAGCAAATGGTTTGATTCCCCTTGAAAGTGTTTGATCAGTTGGATATGCAAGCTCTGAGACACAAACCTCTGTGTTGTGTTCCCTGATACAGTTTGAGTTGGCCCTGTACAGATTTTAGCTCAGTTCTGTATGTTGGTACTTTCCCATGCTGTAATGGATGGAAGTCTATTCTTTCTCGTGCAGCAGATTCCCGAGTACATGAAGCCAACAGATGGCAGTTTACTCTCTAGGTATATCGAGTTGTATTGGAACGGAGAAACCTGCTAAGTCCTAACCAATTGGCAATGGAAAGATCACGATGTTTTGTTGTGATGAACAAGTTCAACTATGTTTGTTGTGTCCGTTGTTTTCTCAGAATGTCAGTTGGAGTTTGGGTACAGCTTTTCCAACAAGCCACGGGCATGAATATCATCATGTAAGCCATTGGGCGGTGTTGTGTTGTTAGAAACACTTGTGTAGCAGTATCTATTGTGTGACCCGCAGCCTGCTATTCTCTCACGGTTTTGTACCACTGACAAAGCGGCTTGGTTTGAAAATATGCAGCCAACCGACGCTTACCAGAACTAATGCTTTTATTTAACACAGGTTCCATTCGTGGATTGTTGTTGGTGTTGTTGTACTATATTTAAAGTCGCATAACAAACAGGCAACTATGCCTTCTTTATGCTGACAAACATTTCAGTTCACCCTGCATTTCACTAGCTTAATATGGACTATATCTGAAATATTGGTGAGCTACATGATAATATTATATGTGTTGCGGCCCTTTATCCATGCTATGCTGTCTTCACTATGACAGGTATTACTCAACCAAAATATTCTCCTCTATCGATGTCAGTCCGTATGTGTCGACAGCAGTGGTTGGAATCATCAACTTCCTCACGACGTTTGGCACGTTGGGTCTTGTTGACAAGGTTAGTCCCGGGCATGCCGGCCATGGGCGAGACCTACATCAGTGTTTCTATCTCTGCGTTGTCTGTTTTGGAGGTGCTATGCAGGCATTGGCGTATCAACTGCGGGGTATTCCGGTTTTTTAGTCAATCCCACTGAGTTGCATACAGCATGGCTGAAGATGGTAGAGTTGTAATGAAGACTGTACTTGCTAGGGTGCTTGTTGGTCGTAACACGATTTGAAAACCACCACTCCTCCTTCAGATGCGGGCCTTGCGACCTTGCATGCCACGGGTAAGATGAAACAGTGAACAGGCCAGTCACACGATGTAATCCACGGTACATGTATGCCTCTTTACAATCATGCGTCGGTCTAGGTCGGTAGGAAGGTGCTGATGATATTTGGCGGACTGGGAATGAGCATCACGACGACGCTAGGTGCCACCATTATCACCGTGAATGGTGGTAACGACAACCTCTCCAAATCAAGTGGCATCCTTGTCGTGTTCTGTGTGTGTGCGTTCGTCTTCTTCTTCGCCTTGACGTGGGGGTAGGTAGTTGTGATGTCCTCGATCTCAGTGACTGCAGTACATGATACATTGTAGACATAATATCCAGTACTAAACTGACAAACTGTCCATTTTAGTGACTGTGGCATGCACTCAGCGACGTGCTTGGTAGCCAGCTGTGTTGCTATGTTCAGGGGCGTCGGAACCAGCGTGCCAGGTGCGGCCAGAGATGTAACAATAATCATATGCTGCGATTTCTGAAGCAATGAAATATGGGCTACGTGGGCCCAATTCTCTTAAACATTTCGTGGGGAGGCCCCCCGGGACCCCCACCTTTCTTGTTCATGGTCGTGCCAATGTAGAATACCAGTCCGGCGTCCCTGTATGTTGAATATGAATGTGGTGGTGATATGACGGTCACAGCGGCTGCAATCAAGAGTTTCATGGTTTTAACCTGGAACAGAACCAGACTGACAGTCATCTATCAAACTTGTCTCTTCATTGTTGTTCATTTGCTGTAGACCGATTGCTTGGGTGATCACCAGCGAGATTTTCCCGCTTCGTCTCCGAGGTTGGTATGTTTTTTTTCTTCTAAAGCTTTTCGAATTGTTTGTGGTTAGTAACAGTTATTTGTAGTACATGTTCATGTACATATATTCCACTTGTTTCTCCCACAGTGGGCCAGAGCAATGAGCATCATGTGTACCCGCCCAGTATTGCTCGCCCCTCTGTCCTATATTGAGCATTCTCAACATGGTTATTCATGTGGCGGCCTGTTGGTCTAGGGGCATGATTCTCGCTTTGGGTGCGAGAGGTCCCGGGTTCAAATCCCGGACAGGCCCATTTTTTTCCGTAAATCTTTTCAATCACAAGCAAGTACATCCGGAACCTGAAGTTACTTCGGTCTATCAGACACCCATCGGGTCAATTTTAGTTTACTATTGTCACTTTTTGTGGAAATACTCCCGAAATAGTGACGTCGTATGCCATAATGGCCTTTCCCCATCAAATATATGTGATTCGGAGTTACGGTCATTTCGAAGTTACGGGCAGTGCCCGGTCCCGGACCGCCCGGATAGGCCAGATATGGTATGGTATTGATTTATTTGAATTCGGTATCTCAACAGTACATTGTACAACTTGGGAAGATCCGAATGACATAGATACATAAACATAAAAGTGCGAGAGGTCCCGGGTTCAAATCCCGGACAGGCCCATTTTTTTCCGTAAATCTTTTACAATTTATAGAAGGCACCCTGGGGCCTGGGAGCAATCAAAAAATTCAGATTGAAGTTTCTTTTCAACTCTGATTTTCTTGCATTTTTGAACTTTTGGATGCCTCCAGATATTTGAGCTGTGTATTCGGATACCTTGTCTACTTTGTACAGGGAAGTTGGTTGCTATCTCAGCTTCTGCAAATTGGGCCGGTAACTTTGCTATTGCCTTTGGAACTCCGCTAATGCTCGCACCGTCAGCTTTAGATGTCCAAGGAACGCTGTTTTTGATGGGAGCTGGAAACCTAGCTGGTGTCATCTTCATTCTTCTTGTTGTCCCAGAGACCAAGGTAAGCTGTACTGATAATTATGTTGGTTGGTGTGTGTGAGTGTGTGTGTGTGTTTGGGCCCTTCATGATGCAACGATTGCTTTGATAATAAGCTTGTTTGTTCCAGTTGTGGTTTTCCAAATTGACGCTCTGGATTTAACCCGCAATGATTACTATGTCACTTATGGATAATCATGGATGCAGCCAATAAGTAATGGGATTTCGGTCTTTGACCACTTGGTGGTGGGTCTGATCTACTCACCTCCCACCGTTTAGGCGCTGCATCTGCGCCTTTGATCCTAGAGGGTGGTGGTGTTCCCATGACGGATGCGGAAAACTGGGCTTCCAGCCGAGTCTCACGCGAACCGTGAATTTTTTTTATTTTTTATTATGGATAATGGCTTACATGTGCCGAAAAGCTGTTGCAAGACAACGAAATGCCAATCAGGTGGCTTTGTGAATATGCACGGTTTGCATGTCTTTGTTAGTACACACTGTAGCGGGTTCTGAATGTGGAATGACTGCCGGCGGCTTCAACTAGACTGAAATCTGTTCTTCTTCCACATTGTGTTTGCCGGTGCACAGGGACGAAGCCTGGAAACAATGGACGAACTGTTTGAACGACGCTCGTTGCTGGAGAGCTCGGAGTATAAATATTACTTGAAGTATGCTGTGTGCCTCTGTATGCCGAACACACCTACCAACCATAGTGCAATTGTCTGTCTATCACTATTGCTGTCTATCACTATTGCTGGTTTCATTGTTGATGGTCAGCTGCCTCAGTACTACTTATTTTTGTGAAGATGCCTAGGACTGTGTCGAGACTCTCCTTCTTGAAGTATATTGGGTAACTTGGTTTCGGGGGCTAACATGTAACATACTCGGGTACCCAATTAGATAGCAATGGTTGCCTGCCGTGGCAAGTCAGTAGGAGTACTTGTAGCAATTACTTGTGTCACTTGCATATCTATACAAGGCTGAATGCTAAATCAGATTGCATCCGTGTCTGCCGTATTTCTGGAATGTGTTAGGTGTGGTTGCTTCACTGACTGCATTCGTCAGAGACATCGCTACAGGTAAGAGCCGCATCTCCGCATTCCCTTGAGTAACGTTATAATTATAACAGTAGTTCTGTGCTGAATCAGCACCCACTAGCTATCATCAATCTGTACAATCTGTAATCTATGCTTTATATTGGCCAAGTCCCACCGTGAATATGTCATAAGTCGCCTGATGATTGCATTGTGCAAGAAACGCTTAGTTGCGACGAACTCTGTAAAGCTCCTTTGTGCCTTTTGCGTGTAATAATCAATTGATAATTTTTTAGACACTCGGTCACTACCATCTGGTGGAACATTCCCTTGCTTGCTGAGAGGTCTAAATCGAACAGATAAAGGTTCTCATGATGTAATTGACGATCCTGTGAAAAGCATAGATTGGCCGCAGCAATGATACTTTGCTCGTTGTGTTCACTGAGCCCGCTCTTTCTGCCGGTCTCGGTGCTAGAATGAGATCATGTTGCCAGGGAGCTGGACCCTCAGTTGGCAGAGTTCCCGGGGGTGGGGAAGGTAGGACGTGAATTTGTGAATCAACGTCAGTGCACCGTCACCTTGCGTATGGCTATCTGGAATATTACAGTGCTATTGCTGATGAAAACATGGATGTTTCCGTCTCTCTGATCTTCCTTCCCTTGACATCGTGTTCTGACTGAATGCTGTAGGGATCTTTCTGCTGAGGATGAGTTTGATGAGCACAGTGATACGGACCGAGATGACATTGGTAACTGCACCACTGATGACACAAGTACATAGCATGCAGCTCTTTGGCACCATTGGCGGTGGCACTCAGTGACACTGGATACCCCATGTCCATGCTTGAGAGAGTAAACTTGACACTGACTGATTTGATGCGAGCGTTGATTAAAAATTTATCCCCGTAGCTATGCAAAAGACGTACGAAGTTCAGTAACGCCTGGCGCTAGCCAGGGTCCACACAGCTTTATTTAAAAGTTATCGGAAGCCCGGTTGTCTGTCATATAAATGGTAAAATAGTCTTCATTGCTGAAATGGTAGAGGAGATATCTGCTTACATTGTGGCTCGGGAGTCCACCTTCATATTTGACAGTCACATGCTTGGTGCACTGGGATGTCGAATGTCAGCGCCTTCTTTGCTTCATTTCAAGTTGACAGCTGTTGATCCGCTACTCAAGTTGGATGATGTGCCACATATACCTTTAAAGTGCTGAATTGATTCTTGCACAAAATTGCGATCGATTGCAATTACAGTCGATGGTTGGATCCATCAATTTACTTTATTTAAACTCTTCGAGCACATCTCAAGATCAGAGCTGATGCATGGTGATTGCAAGCCTGTAGCCTGCATGCAGCCCGGGCCGTGGCTCGTAAGGTCGTTGCAACATATTATGTTGAAATCACTCAATGGATTTTACTTTTGTTTTTTTTCAATTTTTTTTAAAGGCTGATACAGATGTGTTGTATTCGGATTTACCGGATACTAGTTTTGCCCACACGAGTTTGTTCATGTCGCGGGTGTTAGAAATATCCAACCGCTGTCTCCGAGCTGAATCTGCTGTCGCCTTTGAGTATCTGGTGACCGAGTCAATAGAACTACATAGGGCGTTTTCAGGGGCGTAGCAGCCGGTCCGGCTTTGGCCGGACCACTTTTTCGCCCAGAAGTGCCCAGAATGCAGGATTTTGCACCCTAATTTCAAAAATTTCCCGCGGGGACACCCCCAGACCCCCTCCAACCGGACCACCTCCAACGGCGGTGCTATGCGCTTGGTTTTGGCAAAATAATAATAATATCCCCGGAGTCTTCAGTGCCTATCCGCACCCGAAAATTGGCTCAGCGGCTGTGTGCTGGTCAAACAGACCCGGGGCCAAGTCACCATCATGTGCCAGCAAGATTGCACAGCCCGCCGCATAGCCCAAGGCTATCACCGGGCGTGACGTGTCCTGATGTGAGAGCTTTCCAACTTGTTGTGTGTTGTGTGTGTACATGTAGCTCCTAGTGCCGGCCAGCCCGGCAAAACCCACTAGGACCTGAAAACTTTGACTTCCACCAGTTATTAAACAATGGTGTGCAACTCCGGCACCTATGCTCCGTAGCGAAAACACTCCCAAGACAAAGCACGGTTTTTGTTTAGTTCATCACGAATCATACGGGGAGAATCCGTCAGCCCGTCTAGTGGAGGTTCAGGGCCAAATCACCCGATCACCATAATAATATTATGAATGTCCCGGCATCATGCGCCTTAGAGTGATAATATTATTATCACTCTAAGGCGCATGATGCCGGGACATTCATGTGTCTTTCACCGATTTTTTTGACAAGCGGCACAACAGAAATAAATTACCTTTGTGATAATTAACATATTATGTTAATAAAATGACCATGGGAGCCGGTGTGAGATGCAGCAAATGTGAGCCACACTATGATCCGAAGTTACCGGTACATGTATACGCGTCGTAAACAAAAAAACTGCACCATATGTCCACTTTCTCCCGGAGTTGCAGCACACTCAGGTTATGTAGACCTACCCTGTCATGTTGTAACCAGCAAGATCACTTCACCACATGCACATGATCGCATAATTTTGATTCATGGCTTATCAACTGTGCAAAGAATCAGAAGGAAAAGGACGAAATACCCCCAAAGGGGTATCTACTGTACGCTTGTACTTGGTGTGCTGACACCCTTCCAGGTCCACGCCACAGCGCCACAGTACAGACCAGTTACACGATGTAGTAATATAACAACCACTGCTGTTCAGGCGGGGCCGGGGGGGGGGGGGGGATCTACTCCTTTCGTGTCAGGTCCCCGCAAACCTTCCCAACATCCAGACGTATCTACAAAAACTGTCAAGGGGAAAGCTAGATCGTGACTCCAAGTAATTTTTAGTGAGTGCATGATTGTACGCTAAGTACACAGGACTCCTCGCATGGCCAGTTCAGGAAGGTCACTTCTTTGTTGGGGAGTGATCTCACGTCGTTGACGTCTACTGAGACTGAGTTTGATTTGCTCATGTTCTCTGACTTGAAAGTGCGCATCTCTATGCGGCACTCATACTGCTCCAAATGTCGGAACTAGCTTTCGCCATTCTGTAATCAGTGGTAATTGTAGGTCACAGACGAATGAGTCTAGAATTTTTTATAACTTGGATGTCAGTGCAGAATTGTAAATTGTCCAGCTCATGGCGCTGAGTGGCGATGTCGAATTTCACATTCGACAGAACTACCCTTACAGTAAACTCCCAGAAGCTGTCAAGAAGGTAATGTTCACGTCTGAGTGAAGACTTCATTCTATTCTTTCCAGATTTTTGGAGACTTATTCGAAATGTACATTTATGAAGAATTTTATGTGATACATGTAATTCAAATTTGGGTAGAAATTCAAACAGTTTATTTTTAAGTGTGTCCACACGCAAGATCTATGCTATTAGAGAGTTTCAGATCCATTTGTGCAAATATAACCCGCACATTTTGTAGTCAACGTTTCAGAACTTTCTGTGAAGGACCAGAAAACCTTTGGAGATTCAAATATCTAGACTAGCAAGAAATTTGAGTTTCTGGCTTTTGAATAAAACCAATTTGATCAGGACTGGCGGAAGCCGTTTTTGATTGGCCCGGCCACACCCTAGCCTTTCATACTCTGTGTATGATGTAAAGGGTATATACATGACTTCTCAGCAGTAAACACACCTTGGACGATTGGTGGCCAAAAAGTTGGTCCGGCCGTGGCCTGACCAACCGCACCGGTTTCGTCCGGCCTGTTCATAACCATCGGGAACTTTAACAGAACCTGCGCTGCTTTGAACATAATCTGCGTCAAAACGTACACAGAAATTCGAATTAGCGCAACTGGATGCTACACCAATGGTCCTTATGCCCGTTGTGCAGATGTGCGAAATCCCATAGGTGTGTGTACATGCCTGGTTGAGTGTTCATTGTGTGCGTATTTGACCAATTCAGCCCAGATAATCAAGGGAAGACCATTTTTTTCTTTTCCAGCTTCATCAGTTTGGATAGAGCTATTGACCTACTAGATCTCCTAAAAAAAGTCGTATGAAATGCCTTCAGGGCACGGTTCGTAGTGGAAATAGCAGTAAACACAATACGGTCCTGCACATTACACACCCAACCGGGTCTAAACGATTCTAGACTCTATTGAGCACGGATCAGAAGCTCTCTATTATTAAGGAAACAGTTTACTAAGTCCACCTCGAATTTAGTCAATCGAGAGGTTTAGAGGTTCGTGGTGGTCTGGCCAAAACAAATTAAGAGGTTTAGCGACTCATAAACAATTACATAACAAGTGCACTACAAATGCAACTGGTAATGAACCCCTCAAGCACATTGAAAACCTCCAGTCATTTGGGGCTGACCCGGGATGCAAAAATAAGTCGGAGACTGGTTTTGTACTTCAATATCCTAATGAAATTGTATCCAGACAGTGCAGGGATATTCGTTACGATTCCATCACAGTAAAACCAATGCAGTTCTGTATCATACTGGTCCATGCTCTAGGTACACCATACATGTTTGTCGTTGTATATTTAGGACCCTGTTGTAGCGTAGAATTCATAGCCTCCATAACCTGATGATTGGGATTTAACGTGAAGTTCTGAGTCGCAACACAGCTACAGCTACAGCTCTCTCTCTCTCTCTCTCTCTCTCTCTCTCTCTCTCTCTATCTATCTCTATCTCTATCTCTCTCTCTCTCTATCTATCTATCTATCTCTATCTCTCGACATATAGAACATCGTCATTTTCTCTGTGCTGCGCTGATGAGTCCACTAAGGACGAAACAGCATGCTGTCCGCAGATTGAACATCTAGAACATATAGAACATAGCTATCGCCACCACATACCGTAATGTCGCGTATAAAAAGCTGGTGCTTACGGCCGTATAAGCCGGGGTTCAAATCATCCTTCTATTCAAGTTATGCTTCTATTCAAAACATGCTTCTACGTCAACATCATCAGTCTGCACTGTGCAGTGCATACTGCCATGCATGTACTTGCACATGTAACTTTGCAGAGGGCGGCTTCTATTCAAATCGTGCTTCTGTGTCACGGCGCGCTTCGAAAAATCGGCTTCTATTCGAGTCATGCTTCTATACAGGTCATGCTTGTATACGCGGCATTACAGTATTCCATTGCTGTGTGTTTCTAAGCCGTGTGTCATGTGTATGCCATCATCCGTGTTGTAGGCACTAGGCACCCAGCGAGAATGGGAGAAGTCAGTGTTCAAGTACAGCGTTCAGAACCAGCTTCGCTGGCGAGGAAATATTGGTAAGTCTGCTGTACTCTTGCATAGCCTGGTGAGCTGGGGGGGGGGGGGGGCTTCTAAAACTTTATTCTTTTGGGAGTGTTTTTCTACGGGGTTCGTCGATGGTGAAGCTGTACGTCACATGGTGTCTTGTTAACGTTGTGCATTCCCTGCCTGTTTTTACTGTTTAGTAAGCAGTAGGGTACTAATAGATTGTGCAGCATGTCTTGGCTGTGCGCCAGTATTGGCTTCCTACTGTCTTCCGCTCCTGTCGCAAAAAGCGTATGGGGTGGCAATAGGGGACGTAACTGGCGGCGGCCCTGAGAACAGACTCTCCGTCCCGTACCATGGGATACGTGACATTTCTAATGAAAGGTCTTCTGTTGCTTTGTCTCTCTCTTTGCTTCGCTCCAGTGCGCAGTGTACAGAAAGATGAGAAGCGCTACTATGAGCTGTTGATCCAGCACAGTCGAGAGCATCTAATGGTATGTGTTGCGTTGGCTTATTGACTTGTTGACTTATTCAGATGCTTTGGGAAATTGCGTGACTCGAAGGGTGATTGGTGTGGAGGGTGTCAGTACAGTTTTCACTCTTTCCAGTCTGCTAAATATATTCTCTAGTGTACATGGCATAGCACTATGGAATGCAAGTACATATACCGGCAAGAAGACATAACCCCCAAGACTGTGCAACTCCAGCTTTGGGGTCTGCGATGCAGAACTTCACATCACGTGACAAACCCGTGCACATTATTTGCACCCTGTGCATGACAGATACAGGGTTGGACGCAGCCCTGTTTTGGGTTCAACTCTCTGCTGGTCACGTTGCACTGTCTGCCAACGTAACCTTTTGAAGCATGTCACATGATGTGAAATTCCCCCCCCCCCCCCCCCCCCCCGCCGTCGCAGCACTGTATAGAGGTTGAGGTTGAATTCTTTATTCTCACGATGGCACCATCGCCAATAAGAGATAGGTTGTGCAGGTCATTGCATACTCTGGGCTTATTTACTCTTTGTGGGGGTAATCCGACTTGACTTTATTACGCGTTAGTTCTTTGTCTTTGCATTCTTCTGTACATGCTTTCTAGCCGCCTTACGACCTGAATATTTTATTACTTTCAATTTGCACCATGAAACTCCTTGTGAGATTCTGTTCTTTTTTTGTCGTCTCCTTCTTGTTTCGCTTTGTTGTGATGTAGCTCTTTCCGTATCATTTGTCGGATGTGCTGATTCGTAAGATGCGCTTCACACCGTTCACCTACTACTTGCAAATCATGCATGACATCATGAGTGCGGAGAAGAGCTATGACTCGTTGCCCAACTTCACCGCTGCGGACGGTAGGTTTCCAGGCCTGTGTGTGTGTGTGTGTGTGTTGGGGGGGGGGGGGGGAGCACACAGTATAAAAAGGCCGTGGCTGTGCAGCTATCACTCCTTGTTTAGGTTTCTGCTAACAGTTACATTCAAATATTTCTTCTGGGTTTAGATTCTCGACTGCTCCAGTGTTTTAATATTGGAATATTAATTTCAATTCAAGGTGCTTCGAAGTCGGAGTGCATCTTGTGATCTAATATTTCCCATCCTACTTTCTGACCAATCCCCTCCCCTCATCTCTCTCTCTCCCTTTCTCTCTTTCTTTGCCTCTTAGGTGTTCGGTTACTTGGCATTGGCCGTAACCAGTATATAGAGCTGATGAACCAGTGCCGATCAAAGGTAAGGAGGACTTGGTTTGGTTTGTCCGTGTCACTACGAAGCAGTCGCTTTGCCTTGGCGATCTTCTGGTCTCTTTTTGATTGATTCATGTCGATGTCAACATCTGTCTTCAATGTTTTTTTTGTTTCCGATCATGCACTGTTTGCAATTTCCTAAGAATCTAGTTGTTTTGCTGCCTTCGTGCTGTAGGGTAAATTATTTCGTCGTGGCAAGCCCATCACCCAGCTACTACCCAGCCGACCTGTGAAGGAGCAGCGCATTGAGAGCTGGTGGGTGGTGTTTATCGGCTCTATCATGGAGGAGGATGTCAAGGTTGGTTGGTGTTCTTGGCTGCTGTGCTCTTCCTAACTACTAGTATACTGGTCTGTCATTGAATGTGTAACAGTGTTACTCAGTCCCTGAGCTGTGAATGTGAATGGAGCTCGTAGCAGAGCCTTTGAGCCTGGTGTCTATGACAGAATCTCATGCATAGTTGGAAAGAAAGCAGGACTGCATATTGTACACTTGGTGTGTTTTCATCCCCTTGGTGATGTTCTTGTTTGTCACCTTCAGATGTGCTCCCAGGATGAAGTGAAGGTAATTGACTCCATTATCGATGTCGGTCCACGCGTAGCTGGTCACATGGATCGTGAAGTCATACTGAGTAAGTCTGCTGTGTTGCTATCAGGTGGGAAGTGACTGGCCGTTATGCTAGCTGTGTTATTCTGGTTGTGTTATGCTGGCCGTGTTATGCTGGCCGTTATGCTAGCTGTGTTATTTCGTGTGACCCCTCACAAGCATGTTGTGTTGGCCTTGCGTGAGAATGAGGGTAATCATTCCCTCTGCCAACGCATGTGTGCACTTCACATCCACTTACAGTCGCATACAGGCTATCCAAACTTTGCCCACCCTAACATGTGGATCTACCCACCCACTGACCTGTATGATGTGAGCCGATTATGCCTTACTGTGTCCCAGAGTTTGAATCTTTCCCACCTGCCTGTGCAATTGTGGGTGCAATGCAGTCAAGGGTTCATATACCAGCATGCTTCTCATGCTTCTACCGTAGTAAGAAATGGTGATGATGCTGTACTACACACTGTGTCATTGGCCTTTACACTCTAGGCTGTGCAAGACTACGGAAATTATAACCTACAGCTTGATTGGTCTGTCTCTCTTTTCTCTCTCTCTCTCTCTCTCTCTCTCTCTCTCTCTCTCTCTCTCTCTCTCTCTCTCTCTCTCTCTCTCTCTCTCTCTCTCTCTCTCTCTCTCTCTCTCTCTCTCTCTCTCTCTCTCTCTCTCTCTCTCTCTCTCTCTCTCTCTCTCTCTCTCTCTCTCTCTCTCTCTCTCTCTCTCTCGCACACTCACTCACTCTCTCTCTATGTGTGTGTGTGTGTTGTTGCTGTTGTGCTTGCAGCTCTTTACAACCGTGGTCTGATCTACTTTGATGTACCGCTGGAGGATAGCGATCACATTCAAGGTATTTCTCCTCAACCCGTGGCTCGTTGGATTGTCTGGCTATTTTGTTCTCTTAGTCTATGCAACTTGGATATGAGTGGTCCTCTCGTTGATGGTCTTCGCATGGTCATAGTTGTGTCTGATAGTAAGTGTAACCTGTACACATGCTGATGTTGTAACTTACACCGTCTTCCTGTCTCCCTTGCTCAGATTTTATTCTTGTTTGTGTTTGTTTGTGTGTGTGTAGTTCCTCCGCTGGAAGGCTTTGTGATGAATCGTGTGCAGGGCGATTACTTTGAGACTCTTCTCTACAAGATCTTTGTGTCTATCGATGAGAACACGAGCATAGCAGAGGTAAGTCAACATAAATATAGACTACGCGCATGTCTAATGATGCAAGGAGAAATCCTTCAACCTGTTTAAAGACATTGGAATTGTTTATACTGCTTGCAACAGCTCTGGCATGCTTCTCCCTACCCGTGATGCACACCGCTTGTATGCGTGCTCGTGTAATTATATCTTTTTTTTTCTTGACTTGACGTTGTCTGGTTTGACCTGTGCAGCTATCATCAGTGCTGCAAATTGACTTACAACTGGTCAAGGTGAGTCTTCTGCAGCTCAAAGTTATACTATTGCTAGTATTTTGAAGTATTACTACAGGTACATGTGTAGTGCAATGCATGGATCCTCCACAGGTACATGTGTAGTGCAATGCATGGATCGTCCACAGGTACATGTGTAGTGCAATGCATGGATCGTCCACAGGTACATGTGTAGTGCAATGCATGGATCGTCCACAGGTACATGTGTAGTGCAATGCATGGATCCTCCACAGGTACATGTGTAGTGCAATGCATGGATCGTCCACAGGTACATGTGTAGTGCAATGCATGGATCCTCCACAGGTACATGTGTAGTGCAATGCATGGATCCTCCCTGCACTTTAATAGGTGTGTTTACTTTAAAGTATTCCGTTCAGATTGTGACGACGGGGAAACTACACGTTTTCAAAAACCTGTCTTCCATTAGTGACTGTGGCTATGATGTCCTGAGCAGAGGCCACCTTACACAGCATGCAGATGTATGCACAATGAACATCGCTGTGTTTGCTTGGTCCTGTGATTCCTGTGTCTGCTGCACTCATAGTGTGTGATAGTGACATTTCTCAATCAGTTGTAAAGTAAAGTGCTAAGTACACGTAAGTTCGCACGTCCGCGTTACAACCGGCTATATAACTGAGTTTTATACCATGGTACGGTACGGAGGGCCTGTTTTCAGCCAATCAGCGCTCGTCTAGCCATGGTTATATAGGCCAGTATAAATCCCGCGCGGGATTTATATAGAATATAAATCCCGGTGCACGGTACGTACGCTAGGGCACTGCCACCGTACATGTTCACTGCCTGAAATCGAAAGGCAGTGAACTAATTAACTTGTACGGCGGTAGTACTCCAGCGCACGGACCATACATAAACAGACACAACGGACACCACATGCACGTGTACACTCCACACAGAACGGCACACTGACGAGGAACAGTACACCATGGTACACAAAAGAGGAATGACCTGGAATTCGTCTACAGAGTATTCTGTTATACTGAATCTGAGGATAAAGAACGTCGAATAACCACGAAGTATCCCGAATGGGTCAGCAATGTACATTGTACTTCGAAGAGTTGAAGATCATCAACAGACTGTCTCCTTCGTAAATAAGTTTATAATGCCAGTGTACATGTACATGTACTTCAACCCGATTGGAAAAGGCTACAATAGATTGGATTGAAATGTGATACAAAACAGTGCATGCAAATGCATCTACTTGCAAGCAAAACTGATTATAAGATGCCGCATGTGAAAATCAGCACTGTACCATAATTATAGTAACACTTACTCCCAAAGAGTCTGTAATCTAACTAGTGACGGTAGTTTGATTCAACGACAAACTCCAGCACCGCAGCAATTCAGTCGACTTCCGCACCGCTCACGACTCAAGACAAGATCATGAAGATGCTACAATATGCACTGGTACTGAAAGGAAATCTTATGCCACGGAGGAATCTCCTTCTGACCTTGCTCGACCATTCTTTCAACTGACAACTGATAACCATCAGAAGATGTTCATGTACTGCATGATGTAGGAGATCTCCAAATAGGTTCGTTGTTCTGGAAATGCGTAGGGGTACCTGGCATAAGTAGGATATGACCCTCGTAGTCGGGTTATACCGTACCCTCATATAAATCCCTCCTGCTATCGCAGTCGGGATTTATATTCAGCCGGTATAACCCTCTGACTCGGGTTATATCCTCTACGTCTAACACGGCCAGCTTTTGTGTTTCTAAAGAAGTGCCTCTTTTTCTTCTTCTTTTTTTCCACATGTAGTCTTGGTGTTTCGCTCTTTCAACCATCTTGTTTTGTGTCTTGTGTCACAGAATGCAGTGTCTGTGTTCATTCGGTTGGGCTTTGCCAAGAAGCTCAGTGCTGGAGTAAGCCACGAGTCATTGCACCCAACATGGCGTACCTACATGGCCGAGAGTGGAAAGAAAGTGTACGTATCACTGATACTTGTACTTGTACTGCTCATTTCTCAAGTTCCTGTATTAGAATAAGGCACACGGTGATAAATGATGGCATGAGCGAAGCCACGTCAATAGGGTATTAGCGGGGGGGGATCTGCAACTCTTGGAGATAAAATAACTACAGTGGCCATAGCGAATACTGGTGTACTATACATGTCATTAGTGTTCTGTCTACTGTAACTCTGAGTACCTCGCGTGGTTGAGAAGTGCTAAAAGTGCAGTAGCTCCACTCCTCCTATTGGTATAATCTTACACTCGATTGCTGAGCATTGCTCTTTATCACACGTCTGTGTGGTGGCGTGACTGTGCTGCTGTCTTTCACAGTGTCTCTCGCCTCTACCCAACCCAGCCCTTCTGCAGTCGTAGTAGTGTTGTTCTTTTCAGCAGCCTCTAATTGGTGAAGCGAGAAGAGCTGGCATAGCTGTTAACATAGTTCTTGTGCTGTTTATGTGCTTCTCCTCTGTAGGGCGACTGGTCCATCACTTCTGGACCCTGTTCCAGTGGCAATTGCTGCTGACAAGGCGTCTGGAGAGTTAATTCCTCTTATCGACTTTGATGGCCCCGCAGAAGGGTCAGGGTCCGTATCCCCTACTACTACACTGCCCAAGCCAATAACAAAAAGTGAGTATAATTACTAGCAGACACTGTGTAGAACTCACAACACATGCGCCAATGACAACGTGTCTTGTTAGATTTACAAGTCAGTGTCTGCCGCGCTAGATATTCCCACCTAGCTCTTTCATAACTGTGTTCTGCAAGGTGCGTTGCTTTCTTTGAACAACCCTGCTCCATTCCTCTCGAGTCTCCAGGAATTTTTCTTGGTGCAGCTTGCATTTCTAATAATTTTCTTCACTGCTGTTGTAAGCAACTTGCACAATTCAGTTTCTGGTGCCAAAGGAGTTGACGTGAACCTTTCCAAGTACATTGTACAGGCGTTCAGCATCAATGGTGGAAGTCTTCTGAACCCCAACAAGCTGCCCATTGCCTTCTGTAGGTTATAGTGACTTATTGATGCCTGACACAAGTTCTTTTCTTCTGTCTGTCTGTATGTGTGCATGTCCGGCTGTACGTGTGTTTGTACGTGTTGTCGTAGTGATGTCAGATCATGATCCTCTGACCGGCTCTCCATCACTGCCAGCTGCTGGGGGCAGACGAAAACGGATTGGCTTTCTGTTTGACTCCACACTCACAGCATTCCTGATGATGGGCAATTTGTCACAGGTAGGGCTTGGCTCCAGCTTATCTTGTCTGTGTGTCTGTGTGTGTGTGCGGGTTGTCCTTGTGTGCAGTTACTTCGAAGTACTGTTACCCTGATTGTGTTGTATAAAGTTCAAGTATACATTGAATAATTTTGAAATCGTGGATATTTTGCCGCAATGTCCTTTAGTACATGTATTCCAGTTTGTGTGGTACTGTACATGTGTCTTGGGTGTTTAGTGTGTATGTGAGTTTTCGTGTCAACTTGACTCGTAGTCCGCCAGGTGTCAGTGCTAGATCATGGGACAGTGCAGATGGACTGCATAGAGTCATAGTGTTATTGTGAAACTAGTCCTAGGTGCACATCTGTGTGGTACATCCAGCCGTGCTTGTCAACCTGTGGCTTGTGTTGTGTGTGTGTGTGTGTGTGTGTGTGTGTGTGTGTGTGTGTGTGTGTGTGCGCGTGTGTGTGCAGGGTCTGAAAAGCCATGCGGTGACTATGTTTGAAGTTGGCAAGCTGGCCAATGAATCCATGACTAGCTTCCTGGCAGAGCTTGACAAGGTAGGTGTACTCGTAGACGTGCATGCCAACATCACTGGGTGTAGGCATGGTTTGTTTCATGGTGCAGGTGTGCGTGTCATTGTAAACTGCCATGAATGCTTGTGTGGAGGTGGATAAGGTCTACCGTTTTTGCGTGCTGTTTTTCTTATTTAAGTTGCGCCTCATGGTTTTCAGTACTGAAACATCTGCAGCTAAATGTGGCTGACGGTCATTATGCATGCGGTACATTCTCTGAGTAAGGGTGAATGGATCATTGCACTCAGTGACCATTCATGACACCCTTCATGTTTGCAGTACATGCACTGGAACCGCCTCTGGCTATGCTGATATTATATTAGACCTGTCGACAAGGATGGGGTGTGTTGTTGGTAATAGCAGGGGTACATACGCAAACATGTGCAACTCAACAGTCTCTCAACCCAGGACCGAATTCTCCATGACATCAATCTGTCACGGCCATTTGGCACACTGGTGCGATCATGCAAAGCAAGAGATCCTGCAGTGCAAATGGCAAATGACCCCGGATAAGGAGACCACCTGGTAACAGAGACCACGTTTTGAAGGTCCCTTGAGCGGTCGTCTTAGACAGGTTTCACTGTATATCCACTGGATATCCATACTACGAGCAAGTGCATGCCGGTATATGCGAGCATAAAGGACCTCTCGTTCTGCCAAACAGCGACGGTTCGCATATAAGCACATGCGCTTTTGTACAAGGAAGTATGTGTACCGTAATTCCGCGCATAGAAGCCCATGGGCTTATAATATTATGTGAAATAGTGCAGTTTGGGGATAAAATAAACCGTAAAACATGTTTGTTTTTTAGCCCATGGGCCAATATTCCGAATTTTGAAGGTTCACGAAAAAGTACAAGTCCGTGGCCATAGTGGGTCTACCATACTCTACTGGTAAACTACACTGACCTGCCGTACCATGGTAGGAAGAGTCCATTTTGTGAAAAATTCTACTTGACATGCGAGTTGCATTTGTGTCTGTTTATTAGCCCATGGGCTTATATCCGGATATAGGCCCGTGGGCTTATATGCGCGGAATTACGGTATACAGTAAGTCCATCGTAGCTCAAGATGGGAGTTACTAATGTACTCTTGGTAATCGGTATAGTTGAAGTCTTCTACACCGTGTCTCATACTTACAAATCAGGGTTGTCTTGTGTGTTCTGCAGGTGGATGAGACGAGTACATCAGAAGGTGCCGAAGGGGAAGCCCAGCGCTATTTCGACCACGCCATCACGCTGCGGCATACACTACACTTCCTGCGCTTCAACGAGCGAATGTCCGTTGGTGAGGCCAGCGATGGAGGAGCTGGTGTGGGTGAGTTTAACACTGAATCGCGCGCGCGCGTGTGTGTGTGTGTGTGTCTCTCTCTCTCTCTCTTTCTCTCTCTCTCAGACACACACACACACACACACACACACACACACACACACCGACACACACACACACACACACACTACAGAGAATGTACTGTACTTGATCGAGTACACTGTGTCCATGATGCCGTCAGGACTTCATGGTGCAGCCTTCCTGCCAGAAAAAAAGATCATGTCGGGCAAGCGTGCATTTCCACCTGTACTGCACGTGTGCCTCACCCGTCATTTTACCATTTCCTGTGTGTGATAGATTATCTTCAGTCTGGCGTTAATTGTGCTTTTTGGCCTGTTTGTGCGCTAGATTTGCTTCGATGCGAGAGCCTCAACAGTCTGGATGCAGCCTCCTGTAGTCGTCTGCTCAACAAGAACTACAGGTAAGTTGTCAGCTGGGTGTACGCAGTGTACTTGTAATGGAAACACTCACGTCACGTTGTACCACTCTACCATAGGATGCTGCTCTTCCATTTTGCACACAGGGTGGCCTAGTAGAAGAAAATCTGTCTCTACTGAGAGTTTTTGCTTTGCGCAATCATCAGCGACTGATGCTCGGCAGATTACACAGTGGACAATATCCCACAAAGAAAGTAATACCCCATGACTCCTTAGTGGGGACAGTGGTGCATGAATGCTCTTTCATATCATACTTTATTATTCGTGTTTCTTTTATCCAAAGCTGGTGCTGCTTTGTGGCTTTAATGTTGACGCACACACGTGGCAAAGATTTACACCTGTTCATTCTAATGCCTGGTTCACACTAGGCCGATTTTCCGGCCGATACGGACTTGTACGAAAAATCCTCAAGATCGGGGCGAAAATTGCCTGTTGTGGACGGTTTTGTCGTACAGGTTTCCGACAGATCTGCGGCGATTTTCTTATCGCACTAGTTTTCGGCCAAGTATCAACTGGTCGATATTTAGCCGAAAAGCCGGCCGATGTTTAGTGCTTGCACGTGATGGAGCAGGCATCGGGCCAATCATTGTAGGCTTTTCACCATGACAGCGGAGAGCGTCGGTGCAGACCGTGAACTGGCTGCACTGGATCGCTACTACAACTATAGACGCTAGCCTTTTCACGCATTTGGCCTTGTAGCTTGTGTAAAGACTATCTCATTTCCGCTGTCTAGCGTCTACTGCGGTCTAGCGCGGCTGTGTACTACGTGTACGTGTGTAACAGACAAGCCTACAACTATAGTACAAGCCAAATTGGCCACCGTTGTGTGTGAACAGCTAGTCCGACTCATCCGACACAGTCGGTCGATTTCTTGTCGGAGTCGGTGTGGGAGCATCGGCCGGAAAATCGGCCAAGTGTGAACCAGGCATAACTCTTAAGTATTAATGTCTTGTCATCTGAGAGGTGTTGCTCCACTGCGTTCAAACTGCCCTCTATGGATTTCCCTTATCTGTTGTGTGCAGTTTACTGGTTTCCATGGCACCGCTGAGTCATGAGATACGCCCGGTGAGCAGCGTTCGACCCGTCCACTTTGGCCCGGTAATTGCGGAAGTCTCCTCCGTCTGGTTCAAGCTCTGGCTCTACAAAGAGCTGAAGGCCGGACCACCGTCGTTGCTGCTGGTGCGTGGCACACGTCTGCGCCGCTTACCCACCATCTTCCAGGCGTATCACTACTTGATCATCACCACCTGGGGTCATGATCCCAGCGTTGTGACCGCTAGCAATGTACTGCTGGCCCTCAATGATGCCTTGGCACATTCCGCCGTCTTGCTGCAGGTAGGTTACAGTTAATTAGCATGCTGCTGGTTTCGGCACCATCCAATGCGGTATCACCTGCATTCGGCTGTGTTGCCATATGTCTTACAGTCAACTTCGCTAATCACGACTGCGGATATAGCGACAATTCGCGAATAACGACAGAATTTCCATGCCCAGAGCAAAGTCCCAGCTAACTGTAATACATATAATGAGACTTCGGGTATAAGGACACTTTCCGATGCCCCGCAGAGTGTCGTTATACGCAAAGTTGAGTGTACATGTATAGTATAGGCAACAAGAAGAGCAGGGAAAACGTGTTATGACTCTTAACGTGTCACGCGCACACAGGCGATCATCAGACAATGATCTGATACATTGTTTGTGTATCGTATAGGCCATTGATGCTTGATGACAGCGGGCTTCTCCAGCTTTGAAAGTACAAGCTTGTATCACAAACTGCCTCCTTATGATCCATGTAGCTGTGAAATAGAGGTTTTATCGCGAACCATCTCCTTGCATTTAGGATTGGTGTACTTATGACATGATGAGATATTATATTTCCTTCCCATGGCTTGTTCTGCTATGTAGGGATATGGCTCTCAGCAAGAAGGTGATGTTATCCATGTGCCATTTCCGCTTGGCGAGAAGGAGTTATCCGATACTCAACGTAAGGGCATAATAATACTAGGGAGGTTTCGCTCTACGGAATTACGTATGAACTGCACGGAAATTTCATACGTAAAAATCAGAGCTGTTGGGTTTCGCTCTACGTGATTTCTCCACAACTGCTCAATATGCGTTGTTGCTTTGGAGACGCGTTGGCTGCATGCGCCTACTGCATGCATGCACCATGAACTGAAACCGCGTTTTCCACGATATTTTGCACGTGGTGTACGGTGTGTGTACCTTGTGTTTCGCGCGGCTTGAATGTTGCCATGGACAAATGCGGACAATGCGGAAAAAATATTTCAAAAAGTCCTACGGAGGACCCAACGTAGGAAAGAGCTTTCCTACGGAAATCCGTAGAGAGATTTACGTATGAAAGTTGCGCTCCCCGGCGCGTACGACATACGGATTTTCATACGTAATTACGTAGAGCGAAACCTCCCTACTATCCACTCCCCCCTCCCCCCTCCCTTATCACTATCCCGGATCGGTTCGATGAGAGAGAGAGAGAGAGAGAGAGAGAGAGAGAGAGAGAGAGAGAGAGAGAGAGAGAGAGAGAGAGAGAGAGAGCGTCTGGATATGTGCAATGTGACATTATGGCTAGATTCAGCAGTTCACATTTTGCGGAGAAATTTCTTTTCAAATATTCGACAGGCAGCAGTATTGTCCTCGGTGTGAGCATAGTACATGTTCCCATGGTGATAGAAAACATAGTACAACATGTACAATCATGTACTAGTAATATTGCATGCTCTCTTTGCTTTGTGTGTTCATGTGCTCATGTAGCTTTCAGCCGCGCTACACCATGGTGTCACCCGGCTGTGCGCCTTGCTGCCAAGTCCATAGATCTGCAGCATAGCTGTGGCTTCATCACCATCCTACACACTGGCCGCAATAGGTGTGGCGCAGCTGAAGGTGTCAAGACCAGCAGTAGCCATAGCAACATTCAAATATCCATGATGTCACGGCAACAGTTTATTTCGCAGCCACGCACCATCTCCGCTCAGAGTCAGGGTTTTGGTAGTGGAGACAGTAGCCTAGTTGAAAAGTCGATCAGTGTTGATGATCTGCTCTCCATGGATACAACTGATTCTGGTGGCCATACCGGCGATGGCGGCGCCGCCCCTAGTCCTGCGGCTGTGTCAGCCGCTTCACCTGCACCACCTGCACCACCAGCAGACAAGGAGGCAGACTGGGTGCCACTCGACCTATGTTTTGGTGTTCCGCTCTTTGACGACACCTTGAACAAACAAATCTTGGAAAGGGTAAGGATTACCACACAGGAACTACATGTATCTTGAAAGCTACTACAAGTACTTGAAATTTCCGCCAATCAAACTGTGTTTATCAGAAGAGAATTCTGGGCGGTTTTGTGTGGAGAAATTTCTAGGATTGATGCCAAGAATTATTTCACATCCCAGTTCTTTCCCCACACATGTTCGATACACGCGACTGCAATGTATGACTTATTTGTTCTCATGTGCTGACAGCATCACTGTGTGCTTCCTCTTAGTACAGAAAGCATTCTGCTTTTCTTCTTCCGCAAGGGATTCATTCCATTGTGTTCTCTGTGCATTTTTTGGTGTGTTTTGGCAGATGGTAACTCATCAGCTATGCGCTGATCAGAGGTGAGTGCTGCAGTGTGGTGCAATGTGGTGCAGTGTGGTGTGTAGCGCAGTGTAGTTTTTGTACAGTAAAGTTTGGACTCCTGAATAAGTTGGCACCCTACAGCCCTGCAATGTATACCTGTGTTTGTGGGTATGGGGCTGCTTAGCGACTGTCGCTGGCTGGCTTACAGCATTGGGATTTCATTGAGCAGCACGGCGGTATCTTTCCAGCGAGGAGACAGAGGACATTGATTTTCGATTGTATCACTAGATTTGACGAGATTGCGGCTGCCTTGCCTCTTTGTATTGCTTGACTGCTCAGCTTGGAGGAGCTTCTGAAGTCCAGCAGGCGTCTTTCACTCAGCCTTCTTCATTTCATTGGACTGAATCAGGTAAGTACTAGGTAGTGATCTACTGTGGTCAAAAGTCTTAGTACGTTGTTCAGTAGGTCATTGTAGATCTGCTGCGGTCTCACTTCTGGAATGTTAGATTTTGCGTACTCACTGCTCAGGAGCGATACTGGAGAGGTAGGGAGGCTTTGAGAGGCAGTGTAGTCATTGTGAGTTAGGCCAGCACCCTAACAAACTAGTACAAGTGAAATATCCCATTCATGTACACTACAACAATACAACACCAGATTTGTTAATCCTGCACAATATAATTATGTCACATGAATTGTCCATTCAGGAAGTGATATAATTATGTCACATGAATTGTCCATTCAGGAAGTGGTGGACATCACACAACTGCATTGTAAATAAAAAAATAAAAAAGGTTGACAAACCCCCTTTTATTCACATGAATTGTGCTGGATTAGATAGGGACCATTGTAGTTGCAGAGCCAGCTAGTAATTTACTTCCGCCATCCGGCTACACTAACTAGTGCATTGAGTGAGCAGCAACTGACTGTAGCAATTGTGAAATTTAAGAAAAAATGGAGGTTGTCAACTGACATTACAATGATGCAGTTGCGTGAAACCTCCCCTAGCCTTCAACGTCACCAGGTTACTACAGTACAGTTAGTTTGAGGTCGGTGCCTGTACTGTCAATAAACACACTTCCACGTTGGATTTGCCAGCCCGTCGTGAAGTGGGACACTGCGTTACTATGCATGACTTCCAATATGGCTTGTTTGTTTGACTGCTGTCAGTGCTGATAATTATTGCTGCTGCTGCTTTTTCATTTTGTCCATGTGTTGTGTAGGACTTACCAGTTGGTCAGGACATTCACAATGACACCACCCTGCCAAGCAGCAGCAGCAGCACCACTGTTGTTGCTGATCACGACATTCCACTGCCGACACGGCCGCTCATGTTTGCTGCTGGCAAGCTGGCAGCATACAAGCACTAGAGGAAATTGCCACCACCACCTCTGCTGCTGCTTGCCTCTGTTGTTGCTGTTTCTGGTGGTAATTGAGTTTTGGTCTATTTGTAGCACACAGGAGGGGTAAGTTTGCCATTTTCCTTTTCACCCAACTGTATTGATATTGCGTGTAAATTGCTGGCCAATGCACCGAAGTTTGTTTTCCACTTTCATTGCTCTGTAATATAGCTACCCAAGCCCCCCCCCCCATCTATTCATGTTATCACCATCCCCTCATTGAAATGATACAAGAAACATGTACCAGGAGGGTCCAGCTTCGATCCTCTGATCTTCCAACCTGCTCCACCGTTGTATAATTCCCTGCCCCCTAAATAGCAGTCTATTGTGTACATACTCGTGTTTTTTTGCTCACTTTTGCTACTGGTATGTTGTACATACTGCCTCGAACTGCTCGTGGTACCCAGACATTCTTGTCCTGTCCATCCTGCCCCTGTCCAGGGGGGGATGTTCTGGCCTTATATTTTTTAATTATTTCTTTGTTGACAGCTCTCATGCCCATATATAGCATAAGTTTATTCAGATTTTCATTTCACCGGAAAAGTTTTTATTCCAAAATTTGGTCTCTCCATGACGTCAGGAGGAAAGCAAGGTGGGAAATGTTTCTCGAACTGCATCTGTACCACCACGAGTAACGGCGTTTTTCACCTCACAAAATTTCACCAATTGTGTAGTCTTCGGGGTGCTGAGTCGAATGGTCTTGGTCCGAGAAAGCTGTGATCCTACTTGAATCCCAATCGAAACTGGGTGACTGCGCCCTACTAGATGGGGATTTGTATGCAAAATGTCACTAAAAGCGCCATTTCGTTCTTATAAAAGCACGGATGACCGCAATTGGCCCATATGTTGTAGTCTTTTGGACGCCGAGTCGATTGGTTTTGGTCCTAAAAGGCTGTGATGCAGCGTTCGGCCCTTATTCTCAATCGAACGTGGTTGAACAAGCGGTCCCGTGCTCCTGGGTGCCCAAATCACCTGGTCACCACGCCAGCAGGCGACAACTTTCACACCAAGGTTCAACTCGAGTGACAGGACTGCACCCAAAAAAGGTCAAACAGGCTAGTAAGTTGTACCCTGCAGGCACGGTGACCAGGTGACTGGTGTACGCAGGAGCACTGACCGCTTGTTCAACCATGTTCGATTGGGAATAAAGGAGGAACGCTGCATCGCAGCCTTTTCGGACCAAAACCAGCCGACTCAGCGTCCAAAAGACTACAACATATGGGCCAGTCGCGGTCATCCGTGCTTTTATAAGAACGAAATGGTGCTTTTAGTGACATTTTGCATACAAATCCCCATCTAGTAGGGCGCAGTCACCCAGTTTCGGTGGAAGTGCGTGAGTTCGATTGGGATTCAAGTAGGAAGGGAGCGTCTCAGCTTTCTCGGACCAAGACCATTCGACTCAGCACCCCGAAGACTACAACTGGTGAAATTTTGATTTTTGCCTTAACTTCCCCTTTAACGGTACGTTGAAGCGGCCATGTGAACTGGTGCGAGATACAATGATGACCCACTACACATACATGTACCAAAAAATAACTTCACCATGAGACAATTCCCCCAGAGTTTCACCCTCCACTCTTGGTTCGTCTTATCCCTGTTTGCCCACTACCCACTATAACATACCTTTCCAGTTTCCATCCCTTTTTTTCTCTTTCCTAGTACACCGACCAGTGGATTTGAACCAGCCACTCAAACTGTGCATTGCCACAATACTGTATAGCAGGAAATTTTCGGACGGAATTTATTTTCGTACGATTTCGTACACGCCCTCTTTTGTACTAAAATTTAATTAATTCCGTACTAAAATTTGTTCCTGTGAAGTTATAATTATGTACACTATACATGCGTACCGCAAGCAAACAAGTGCATTTAGCATGCATGCACCACTGTACGAAAATAAAATCCATACGAAATGTCGAAATTCGGCTCTGTCCGAAAATATTTCCGTCCGAAAATTTCCTGCTATACAGTACCTACAAGCTAGCAATACACACCATACAATACAGAGATACGTGCACTAACATACCGGTAACTCTCTAACTGGGCTTACCTAACCAACTACGGCCAATCCTGCTGAATGAATTCTTCACGTGTTAGATTGTAACAAGAAAGTCTGGAAAAAGTGAGCATAGCAAGACTCCACAGTTCACACTACCTTTGGGGGTGTATGATTAGATGCCGGTGCAAAACAGCTCTGGAATGGACACCGTGCACTGTTCGATTTGTACTGTTTTTGCACCAGTGCATGCACTTGGAGCATGCTTGTTCTGACCAGGAAGTAATAACATTGTATTGTAATACTCCCTGGTTCTGGCTGCGATCCTGGATCGGAAACAACCAGAGAAGTGCACATGAATTCTCATGCTCGTAGCTGGCGTTTGGCCCTCCTCCGAAACATGGACCGGTTTACCTACCATGCAGTCCATGAAGTAGTTTTCTGCCAAAGAACATCACATTGGCCATTCTGTTCTACCTCAATGCTCTATCGGTAAAAATCGTCTTGTACGCTAAATGATTTCAAGGCCAACATGAGGCTCGTGTTCTAATAACTGCTAATTCTTTATCGAGGTTTGTTTCTCTTTGCCTCCAGTAATGTGTAATATTTAGTTTTTTTGCTTTGTTTTTGTTTACTGCCATGGCTGGCTACCGAGATGAAAATGTGGTGCTTGTTTTTGTTCATATTTTAGCAGTGCTTATGGGGACATGTGCCGCTCATAATTTTTTTTAAAGAACGCATCTTTTGTTCAAGGAAATACGACCTGTGCTTTTAGAATCTTATCACTACAGGGTTTGCCCACAAGGAAACCTGTATAGTCAAGCACAAACACACTTCACAAATGCAGACCCATTCATTGCATGGTGGTATGTACTTGAAGTAGTAAAAGCATCTGGCTGTGGGCACAGTTGAAGCCAGATTTTTTCAACTACACCTCAGTGTGTAACTTAGGATGGTGGCTAAGTGTCTGCATTCCCTACTGGCAGGTACGGGTACAATTGAATCGTCTTTATCAGCCACACCTCTCAGCATCAGACGGCGATGCAAGTCACCTTATTTGATGGGGACGACCAATTGAATTGCATTTGGCGTCACCATTTCTTCTATTAGCAGAACATGGATACAAGTAGCAAAAACATACCCATGAAAACTCACCCAAAGAGACTGAAAGAGTGCAGACTGGTGTACCAAAGTGCTTGTAACTAGGTTTTGGTATGCGGACAACTGATTGCGGTCACAGTGGGTAAACACAATGTGCACTGTACGGTCTTCTGTCTTATACGTTATAACGCACAGCCACAGTGATTGCATCAGGGTGCTGAGAAGTCAGTCACGGTTCATGATCAGGTTCATTCCTAGTCAATTGTTTTTTAAACCCACCAATAAGCAGATTCCCATCGGTTTGAAATAGACTGTAGTTACTTAGGACCTAGGCACTACATTGTAATGCAGTGAAGGTTCACTTCAAACAAGTGCCCAGCAAAACGTGATATGCTATAGAGATTGTGCGATTTAGTCATAATTTTATGACCTGCATGGAATGGTAAAACTTTGGCAAGCTCTGGGTTTGTCACACCTTACAAGTGAGCACAGGCTTGCCACTCAACATAAAAGCATAATTATGCGTGTGTTGTTGTACTTTATTTCGCATCACAAACAGGCAACTATGCCTTCTTACATGTGTGCGACTATGTGAAGAAAACACTATGCAATGAATGGAATGGAATGATTGTTGACTAGCAAAGGGTGTCATGATTGATAATGCTATGTGTGACTAAGTCATTTGAATAACCTATACGCTGATCTTTTTCGTCAACCACCACACCACAGCTGCACTCTCCAGCCGACCTCGCGATCGCTCGACACTCTGCCACAGCACACCATTAGCAGGCGACACATCCGTTGGTACTCAATTCCTTCATAAAGCTGGGGGGTGGATGGAGTGCACGACCCAGGGGCCTATCGCGTTGCTACTTGCTATGCTGTGCTGTCTATCGAATTCAAACCTGGTTATTAGCACTGTCAACTCATGATCACGTCTGTAGTCTGTACAGCATCCCCAGTTTAGTTTTCACAGAGTGCTTTGCACATGGTTCTTTTGCTTAGCCCTATTCTCCGTGCCACAGGTGCGCACATTATGCCCACCCCTTCGGTACAAAAGGGTGATTTTCACGTCTCAGCCATTCTACAATGTTTACCAAGTTCACTGACAAGAGTGTTATACTCGAAATAGCTGTATGAAGGAATTGAGTAAACCAATGGATGTGTCGCTTGCTGGTGGTGTGCTGTGGCAGCGTCGTGTCGAGGTCGGCCGGATTACCCCTTACAATTATATACTGAACACTGGCAGTAAATCATTATTCATGTAGCTATGCAAAAGTCGCTACTTCAGTGAGTGAGTTCAATTATGCCCCCCCCCCCCCCCCATCGATTCATGAATGGATCAATTCCCCCGCTATTCACATCGCCCCATGTGAATAGGGCGAATGGATTCCAAATCGATTCCAGAGCTCATGACATGAAATCGAACCGCGAGATTCCATTCATGAATCGATTCAAGTGCATAATCGAACGCAGCCAGTAACTCTGGCGCTAGCCAGGGTCCACACAGCTTTATTTATGTACAGTACCATGCACTACCTGCAACCCCCCCCCCCCCCCATCATAGCTACCATGCATGCAATATGTAGTCTCCCTTACCACGTCAAAGTCTTTCACACTATTAGTAGTGACTGTTGTTGCATGTCCGTGATCAGGCACACGCTGGGGGTGATCAGGCACACGCTGGGGGTGATGTTGCCAACACTGAATAAGCCAGTCATGCAACAGATCACCGAGCTTGGCATGGACTGCAGAAGTCACAACATGGAAGAGACTTCTGCATTCAAACCAGGGGCGTAGGAGGGGGTTTGGAAGTGGTACGACGGAAGATCGGCGCGGCTGAAGGCCGTGGTGGAGGGGGTCTGGGGGACCTCCCCCGGGAAAATTTTGTAAAAAAGACACAAAATCCTGCGTTCTGGGAACTTCTGGCACACTTCTGGCGCAGTGTGCAGTCGAGTCGAGTACAGTACTCAGTACGACTGCAGATGCATGGCAGATCTACGAGTATGAGTCTAGAAAAAGGTCAAAGTCTGATGCGTCCATACACACATACATACACACACACACACACACACACACACACACACACACACACACACACACACACACACACACACACACACACACACACACTACTACTACTACTGTAGCTTGGTTGCCACAAGGGCCACACCACTCCGAAAGGAGCCAGAGTCATTGTCAGGAGCAGAAACGGAGATGACGACTCAGGTCACTCTGTCGACGGAACTGACGGCTGCAGCGAGAACAGCGAACACCATACGACGCTCTATCAGACTTGGTTGCTCGATGGCCACGGTCGCACTTGTGACGTCTGAAACCAGGCACTGACTTGAACTGCCGATTGCATGTCACACACAAGAGAGAAGCTGGGACGTTGAGCGGAATAGGTGATGCCGGCGCGGACGCTTCCGATGGTTCCAGGGGCAAACAATGATGTACACGCAAGCCACCACGAGAGTGAAACCACCTCCTGCATGTACCACACTGCACAGCACCACGCTGTTCCTGGATGTGGAGACTTCGTTCTGCGCTACACTTGTGTCTTGCTTTGTCACCTGGCCGACGAAACGAACGGTGGCAGATAAGACAATCCACCCGTTGAGATTGGTCATGGGAAGGACCGCCGAGGCTCGGCCCAACGGCAGACACCCGCCAGGCAGATCGATCCTGAGCAATCCCATACCAAGCTAGATGTTCAATGCCGATGTGCCGAAGATCAGACGAAATCACATCCCTCCAGCGACGACGGGGACCACACGCAGGCCGACACACACACACACACACACACACACACACTTGTACTTACTTGTACTTGCTCACTGCCAAAACTGGTCACGTGGGTCTCCCCGGGAGAGGGGAGAGAGACTCAAAAGGAATCTTGGAAAGATGACTCAATTGGCCATTGAACCACCCAACGGCCGGCACCCCCTGAAATCCCCAAACTAGGGTGGACTTGAAATGATCCCACTTATGGGCTCACCACACCTCAGTAAGTGGGTGAGGACAAGGTGCAGAAAAATGATTGACGGCATCAGGGTAT
>NC_088646.1:4994732-5054732 GCF_964019385.1 Sycon ciliatum
TAAAATCCAATCATACCAAGTAATGCAAAGGTCATCAGTTGACCTTTTGGACTTTTCAACTCTTATCCAAAACCACCAAGAGGAAAAAAACCAGGATAATAATAATAATCTTTATTTCAGGATTACCCAAAGGCTAACGCCTATCTGGGGATGAAGAAGACGTCAGTTGTAGAAGCGTTTGTGGAGGAGTTGTTACATTATTCTCAGTAAATAGATATGGCTGATACATTCGGTGTAGACTTGGACGACCGGTCGTGGTCTCTCACCACGGGTCCTTTACTAATAGAAAGACGGACGCCAATAAGAACTGTTGTGGAGTTGGCAGATCAAAACGCGCAGCAAGAAATTTGGCACGTCGATGGTAGACTCCATCGGGAGGACGGACCAGCTCTTGTTGATAGTAGGGGAGTGTGCGCCTGGTGCTATGGAGGTCGCCTTCATCGCGTTAATGAACCTGCTTGGATAGGACGGGGTAGCATCGAGTACTACCTCAACGGCGTCTAGAGCCGGCGGTCCTGCAGTCAGTTATTGTGACGCCACATGCTGTATTCTACGGTGGTATCACCACGGAAGGCTCCACAGGGAGAATGCGCCAGCGGTGATACGCAGGGAAGGTAACAATCGTGTACGGGAGTGGTACCGATACAACCTTCGGCATAGGGAAGATGGACCTGCTTTCATCTCTCAGGAGGAGGAGGGTATCTATCAGTGGTACCTCAACGGGGTGTATTACGGTAGCCACCATCAAGACCAGGCAATACACCCCATGGAGCTGCAGTACATCAATGTAGTGCCTACTAAGGTAGACTCGTCAGCAATAAGTCACGAGCCCATCTGTGTGATTTGTCAGGATACCCTGGACCGTCCTCTATCCAAGTTGGAGCGCGGTCATGAATTTCACTTCCACTGTATCAAGGAGTGGATCAGTTCTGCCCCTAAGCCCTACTTGCCCAACCTGCCGCTACTCCATGACTGCTGAGAACTTGGTTGAGTTCTTGTAGTAATACATGACACAGTTGCATGTAGGCGACTACGAATGACCAGTCATGTGCTACTGATGGACACGAACACGCCACCCTAAATAGCCATGAGCGGCTATTTGGGCAAGGGCAACAAAGCACCTCGTGGGCGGCCAAGGTTGACACTAGCCACAAGTCTGGTCGCTCAGTTGAATAAGCTGGGTGTGCCCATGAAGACCATGGAAGCCCTTTCCAGGTGCCGGCAACAAGCAGAGGACAAGACAGACTGGAAGAAACTGTGCAGCTCGACACTCGAGGACAAATCAGTATCAACAGCTTCTACACCTTGCTGATGATGCTCACAAGACAGAAGTGGGAAAAACCACTGAATTTCTTTATTTAGTGCTCAACTACGCGAAATGTGTTATTATTATTATACATGTTCAATTGTACACAGTCTGGCTGACTGCCATTCTCTACCACACATTACCGGACACTGTTGTGGTTGTCGTCGCTATCGTCGTCGTTGTTGATGTTGTTGTTGGTTGTTCTCGTCGTTATCGTCGTCGTTGTTGATGTTGTTGTTGGCTGTTGCTGTCGGTTGTTGTCGGTTGTTGTCGTTTGCTGTTGGTTGTTGTTGGTTATTGTCGGTTGTTGTCGGTTGTTGTTGGTTGTTGTTGGTTGTTGTTGGTTGTTGTTGGTTGTTGTTGAGTGTTGTTGTTGGTTGTTGTTGATTGTTGTCGGTTGTTGGGTGTTGTTGTCGGTTGTTGGGTGTTGTTGTTGGCTGTTGGGTGTTGTTGTTGTCGGTTGTTGGGTGCTGTTGTTGGTTGTTGTTGGTTGTTGTTGGTTGTTGCCGGATGTTGTCGGTTGTTGTTGGTTGTTGTTGGTTGTTGTTGTCGGTTGTTGTCGGTTGTTGTCGGTTGTTGTTGGTTGCTGTTGGTTGTTGTTGGTTGTTGTTGGTTGTTGTTGAGTGTTGTTGTTGGTTGTTGTTGATTGTTGTCGGTTGTTGGGTGTTTTTGTCGGTTGTTGGGTGTTGTTGTTGGTTGTTGGGTGTTGTTGTTGTCGGTTGTTGGGTGTTGTTGTTGGTTGTTGTTGGTTGTTGTTGGTTGTGCCGGATGTTGTCGGTTGTTGTTGGTTGTTGTTGTCGGTTGTTGTCGGTTGTTGTCGATTGTTGTTGGTTGTTGTTGGTTGTTGTTGGTTGTTGTTGGTTGTTGTTGGCTGTTGTTGGTTGTTGTTGTCGGTTGTTGTTGGTTGTTGTTGGTAGTTGTTGTCGGTTGCTGTCGGTTGTTGTCGGTTGTTGTCGGTTGTTGTTGTTTGTTGTTGTTTGTTGTTGGTTGTTGTTGGTTGTTGTTGGTTGTTGTTGGCTGTTGTTGTTTGTTGTTGGTTGTTGTTGTCGGTTGTTGTCGGTTGTTGGGTGTTGTTGTTGGTTATTGTCGGTTGTTGTCGGTTGTTGTCGGTTGTTGTCGGTTGTTGTGTTTTAACCCTTTGCGGTGCATCAGTCATTAACGACTGATATTGTGTACATACCTTAAAACTGTCGTAACTCCATCGATTTTAGTCCTGTTGCAAATATCGAAATATGTAGATTAATCGTTATTTTGTTCATTATCCAGGAGGATGTTGCTATGATTCAGTACCATTTTTTCGCATAATGAGACAAGTTTGTGTAACGTTAGTGTGACGTGGGTATGCTGATTGGATGCGAGGTGGTGAGAGTATGCTGATTGGCCGATAACAATTAGTGGAAGGGATAAAGTAATGCGCTGCTTGTGCAGCGTAACCAAACACATGGTCTGTGGGAAACACCCTAGTAAAATAAATAAAATAATAATAACATGAATTGCCACCGGCACTTGAGAGACTCGAGCCCCGCCACCTTGTTCAAATCGGACTTGGTAGCTTCGTATTGGAACTTAATCTTCTTCTTTTTGAGGTATGACCGTACAAAACGCGCTTGGAGTTTTCATTTATTTTATTTTTTTTATTTTTTTTTTCATTGCAACTTTTTTAGCAGATGTCCACTCGTGAAACAACGGTGAATCTGGAACGAATAAATGGTCCATGCCAAAGGCATGACGAGTCTCGAAGTCTTCACATCCATGATGGAACCTTGTCATGATTGACGCATTCCTTGATGGTGCGCACATGAAATCAACCTGGCTCATCTTTTCCAATTCCATTCTTTTCACATCCTGCAACCCATACCCTACTAGTATCAGTGGGGATGCTAGAATCAGAAGAGGCAAGGCAGCACTCTTCCGTGGATGTATTACTCGACACAACACCACCCATACTTGTTTTCTAGAAGTTTTGAATATAATGATAATATATTGCAGTAGGAAGTAGTATACAGTCAAATAGGATAGGATAAGAATGAATGATCAGCTGTCTGATAAAGAATGCAGTTCATTAAAGACTTATTGGAAGCTCTCTACCAGCTGATCGTCTTGTTGAACGGCGACACTGCATAATGATATGAAGCTCTCAGTTAGCTGTTTCAGTTCCGTGGTAGAAAGTGTCATGTGCGCGTCCAGAGCACGATGAAAACATCTGGGCTCCACGTGGATGCAGACGATTGGAGCAACAGTAAGACGTACCTTCAACGCCTGCTCGTCAATGTCGAGGGAGACTGCCCCGGGGTAGATGAAAACATCTTGTTCCACATCCAGTTCGAACGAGCTGGTCGGGACTAGCTTGCTTTCACCGTTGATGTACACCCGACATTGACCGTCGGACGAACGTGATGGGTAGAAGTTGGTCTTGATCTTCTCCACACGTCCTCTTCGGAGAGTGTCACGGAGCGATGGACAAGTCTTGATCAAGTTCGTAATGATGAACTCAGTGGACTCATTCAGTTCGATGTAAACCTGTCCTTGAGCATCTTTGCGAGCTGTTGCCGTACTACCACAGGCTGGTAGAGCTCCTGAAGGGAAGTACATCTTATAACCAGGCTTGTAGAAGGATCTACCTGATGACTTGTAGGACAGTTGCATGTCCTCCTGAAACCCATCCACCACAATCTCTTTGTGGAGCTTGGTAGGAGCAGGTGGCACATAGCGACGCTTAGCCGGTACTGCGTTCGAAGAGAGCACAACTTGAGGAGGGTCAGCAGGAAGAGCGGAATTCTTCCTCACCCATCGCTCGTATAGGGAATCCATCTTCCAGGAAGCGAAGGCAGAACAACTCATCAGCACTGTATTCGATGAACGAATGACTCAACTACAGGACAACCATCTGTATTTATACAAGTCAGAGACGGGGGCGGATTGAAATGTTAAAAATATGTGTCAGCTAGATCAACCAATCACCATCAAGCCCGACACAAACATTTGCCCAATCAGCATTGAGCCCGCCAAAAACATTTGACCAACCAGCATCAAACTCGCCAAAAACATTTTGTCCAGTCAGCGGCATGCCCACCAAATAATTATCTCATCTTAAAGATTCCTTACATGATACAGCCACTTTAGTGAACTGATACAGTATGGAAATAATATCAAAGTCAAACGTGTGCAAGTTCTGAATCACGTGATCAAGTGAATAGGTTTCCCAACAATAGGCATCAATCAATGATGTCATAAGAGATGTATCAGATGGAGATAAAATCAGCAAATTCGTACGCAACGTGGACAGTTGAGATGATGACACCATCCTGGTCGACTCCATGAGATGCAGTACATATAGGAGTGGAAAATGCTGAGGAAGAGGTTTCATGATTCGACTGAACCTCAACCATGATACATTGCTACGAGGTAAGTAGGAACGCAGTTTACGTAGTACATCCACATTCGTATCGTATACTATGCAGGATAATGCTATAGCATAGTTTAAACTCTTGTACAAACAGGATTTTGTCATCGCAAGTAACTGCTCCCGAAGAGGGTGTACGCAAAGCTGATCGGATGAGAGTTCAGTTTTCGAAAGAAAATGCAAAAGATGACGATCCACACCGCATAACCGCTCATGTACAGCGTAACGCTTCTTCATCAAACTACATCTCCTATGCACATCATCTTCAGGGAAGTAAATCACCGCCATGACAAGTCCACACGAAGAACACACGTATCTTCCTTCATGTAAAACATGATCAAGATGTTGACACTGTTTTTCCTCCCCGTATTGCTCTTTTTCTTCTTCTTTCTTCTTAAATTCAGAATCCATCTTCACTCCTCACCAACATCCTCATTATGACACTATATCCAGCATGATATCTACTTTATATAACCAATCCTATCCGGGGGCAATTATCAGGTACAACCATTGGGGTAGATGACCTCATACCCTCGCCAACACGTCGACCCCAATGGTTGTACCTGATAATTGCCCCGGATAGGATTGGTTATATAAAGTAGATATCATGCTGGATATAGTGTCATAATGAGGATGTTGGTGAGGAGTGAAGATGGATTCTGAATTTAAGAAGAAAGAAGAAGAAAAAGAGCAATACGGGGAGGAAAAACAGTGTCAACATCTTGATCATATTTTACATGAAGGAAGATACGTGTGTTCTTCGTGTGGACTTGTCATGGCGGTGATTTACTTCCCTGAAGATGATGTGCATAGGAGATGTAGTTTGATGAAGAAGCGTTACGCTGTACATGAGCGGTTATGCGGTGTGGATCGTCATCTTTTGCATTTTCTTTCGAAAACTGAACTCTTATCCGATCAGCTTTGCGTACACCCTCTTCGGGAGCAGTTACTTGCGATGAAAAAATCCTGTTTGTACAAGAGTTTAAACTATGCTATAGCATTATCCTGCATAGTATACGATACGAATGTGGATGTACTACGTAAACTGCGTTCCTACTTACCTCGGAGCAATGTATCATGGTTGAGGTTCAGTCGAATCATGAAACCTCTTCCTCAGCATTTTCCACTCCTATATGTACTGCATCTCATGGAGTCGACCAGGATGGTGTCATCATCTCAACTGTCCACGTTGCGTACGAATTTGCTGATTTTATCTCCATCTGATACATCTCTTATGACATCATTGATTGATGCCTATTGTTGGGAAACCTATTCACTTGATCACGTGATTCAGAACTTGCACACGTTTGACTTTGATCTTATTTCCATACTGTATCAGTTCACTAAAGTGGCTGTATCATGTAAGGAATCTTTAAGATGAGATAATTATTTGGTGGGCATGCCGCTGACTGGACAAAATGTTTTTGGCGAGTTTGATGCTGGTTGGTCAAATGTTTTTGGCGGGCTCAATGCTGATTGGGCAAATGTTTGTGTCGGGCTTGATGGTGATTGGTTGATCTAGCTGACACATATTTTTAACATTTCAATCCGCCCCCGTCTCTGACTTGTATAAATACAGATGGTTGTCCTGTAGTTGAGTCATTCGTTCATCGAATACAGTGCTGATGAGTTGTTCTGCCTTCGCTTCCTGGAAGATGGATTCCCTATACGAGCGATGGGTGAGGAAGAATTCCGCTCTTCCTGCTGACCCTCCTCAAGTTGTGCTCTCTTCGAACGCAGTACCGGCTAAGCGTCGCTATGTGCCACCTGCTCCTACCAAGCTCCACAAAGAGATTGTGGTGGATGGGTTTCAGGAGGACATACAACTGTCCTACAAGTCATCAGGTAGATCCTTCTACAAGCCTGGTTATAAGATGTACTTCCCTTCAGGAGCTCTACCAGCCTGTGGTAGTACGGCAACAGCTCGCAAAGATGCTCAAGGACAGGTTTACATCGAACTGAATGAGTCCACTGAGTTCATCATTACGAACTTGATCAAGACTTGTCCATCGCTCCGTGACACTCTCCGAAGAGGACGTGTGGAGAAGATCAAGACCAACTTCTACCCATCACGTTCGTCCGACGGTCAATGTCGGGTGTACATCAACGGTGAAAGCAAGCTAGTCCCGACCAGCTCGTTCGAACTGGATGTGGAACAAGATGTTTTCATCTACCCCGGGGCAGTCTCCCTCGACATTGACGAGCAGGCGTTGAAGGTACGTCTTACTGTTGCTCCAATCGTCTGCATCCACGTGGAGCCCAGATGTTTTCATCGTGCTCTGGACGCGCACATGACACTTTCTACCACGGAACTGAAACAGCTAACTGAGAGCTTCATATCATTATGCAGTGTCGCCGTTCAACAAGACGATCAGCTGGTAGAGAGCTTCCAATAAGTCTTTAATGAACTGCATTCTTTATCAGACAGCTGATCATTCATTCTTATCCTATCCTATTTGACTGTATACTACTTCCTACTGCAATATATTATCATTATATTCAAAACTTCTAGAAAACAAGTATGGGTGGTGTTGTGTCGAGTAATACATCCACGGAAGAGTGCTGCCTTGCCTCTTCTGATTCTAGCATCCCCACTGATACTAGTAGGGTATGGGTTGCAGGATGTGAAAAGAATGGAATTGGAAAAGATGAGCCAGGTTGATTTCATGTGCGCACCATCAAGGAATGCGTCAATCATGACAAGGTTCCATCATGAATGTGAAGACTTCGAGACTCGTCATGCCTTTGGCATGGACCATTTATTCGTTCCAGATTCACCGTTGTTTCACGAGTGGACATCTGCTAAAAAAGTTGCAATGAAAAAAAAAATAAAAAAAAATAAAATAAATGAAAACTCCAAGCGCGTTTTGTACGGTCATACCTCAAAAAGAAGAAGATTAAGTTCCAATACGAAGCTACCAAGTCCGATTTGAACAAGGTGGCGGGGCTCGAGTCTCTCAAGTGCCGGTGGCAATTCATGTTATTATTATTTTATTAATTTTATTTTACTAGGGTGTTTCCCACAGACCATGTGTTTGGTTACGCTGCACAAGCAGCGCATTACTTTATCCCTTCCACTAATTGTTATCGGCCAATCAGCATACTCTCACCACCTCGCATCCAATCAGCATACCCACGTCACACTAACGTTACACAAACTTGTCTCATTATGCGAAAAAATGGTACTGAATCATAGCAACATCCTCCTGGATAATGAACAAAATAACGATTAATCTACATATTTCGATATTTGCAACAGGACTAAAATCGATGGAGTTACGACAGTTTTACGGTATGTACACAATATCAGTCGTTAATGACTGATGCACCGCAAAGGGTTAAAACACAACAACCGACAACAACCGACAACAACCGACAACAACCGACAATAACCAACAACAACACCCAACAACCGACAACAACCGACAACAACAACCAACAACAAACAACAACAGCCAACAACAACCAACAACAACCAACAACAACCAACAACAAACAACAACAACCGACAACAACCGACAACAACCGACAGCAACCGACAACAACTACCAACAACAACCAACAACAACCGACAACAACAACCAACAACAGCCAACAACAACCAACAACAACCAACAACAACCAACAACAACCAACAACAATCGACAACAACCGACAACAACCGACAACAACAACCAACAACAACCGACAACATCCGGCACAACCAACAACAACCAACAACAACCAACAACAACACCCAACAACCGACAACAACAACACCCAACAACCAACAACAACACCCAACAACCGACAAAAACACCCAACAACCGACAACAATCAACAACAACCAACAACAACACTCAACAACAACCAACAACAACCAACAACAACCAACAGCAACCAACAACAACCGACAACAACCGACAACAACCGACAACAACAACCAACAACAACCAACAACAACTGACAACATCCGGCAACAACCAACAACAACCAACAACAACCAACAACAGCACCCAACAACCGACAACAACAACACCCAACAGCCAACAACAACACCCAACAACCGACAACAACACCCAACAACCGACAACAATCAACAACAACCAACAACAACACTCAACAACAACCAACAACAACCAACAACAACCAACAACAACCAACAACAACCGACAACAACCGACAATAACCAACAACAACCAACAGCAAACGACAACAACCGACAACAACCGACAGCAACAGCCAACAACAACATCAACAACGACGACGATAACGACGAGAACAACCAACAACAACATCAACAACGACGACGATAGCGACGACAACCACAACAGTGTCCGGTAATGTGTGGTAGAGAATGGCAGTCAGCCAGACTGTGTACAATTGAACATGTATAATAATAATAATAACACATTTCGCGTAGTTGAGCACTAAATAAAGAAATTCAGTGGTTTTTCCCACTTCTGTCTTGTGAGCATCATCAGCAAGGTGTAGAAGCTGTTGATACTGATTTGTCCTCGAGTGTCGAGCTGCACAGTTTCTTCCAGTCTGTCTTGTCCTCTGCTTGTTGCCGGCACCTGGAAAGGGCTTCCATGGTCTTCATGGGCACACCCAGCTTATTCAACTGAGCGACCAGACTTGTGGCTAGTGTCAACCTTGGCCGCCCACGAGGTGCTTTGTTGCCCTTGCCCAAATAGCCGCTCATGGCTATTTAGGGTGGCGTGTTCGTGTCCATCAGTAGCACATGACTGGTCATTCGTAGTCGCCTACATGCAACTGTGTCATGTATTACTACAAGAACTCAACCAAGTTCTCAGCAGTCATGGAGTAGCGGCAGGTTGGGCAAGTAGGGCTTAGGGGCAGAACTGATCCACTCCTTGATACAGTGGAAGTGAAATTCATGACCGCGCTCCAACTTGGATAGAGGACGGTCCAGGGTATCCTGACAAATCACACAGATGGGCTCGTGACTTATTGCTGACGAGTCTACCTTAGTAGGCACTACATTGATGTACTGCAGCTCCATGGGGTGTATTGCCTGGTCTTGATGGTGGCTACCGTAATACACCCCGTTGAGGTACCACTGATAGATACCCTCCTCCTCCTGAGAGATGAAAGCAGGTCCATCTTCCCTATGCCGAAGGTTGTATCGGTACCACTCCCGTACACGATTGTTACCTTCCCTGCGTATCACCGCTGGCGCATTCTCCCTGTGGAGCCTTCCGTGGTGATACCACCGTAGAATACAGCATGTGGCGTCACAATAACTGACTGCAGGACCGCCGGCTCTAGACGCCGTTGAGGTAGTACTCGATGCTACCCCGTCCTATCCAAGCAGGTTCATTAACGCGATGAAGGCGACCTCCATAGCACCAGGCGCACACTCCCCTACTATCAACAAGAGCTGGTCCGTCCTCCCGATGGAGTCTACCATCGACGTGCCAAATTTCTTGCTGCGCGTTTTGATCTGCCAACTCCACAACAGTTCTTATTGGCGTCCGTCTTTCTATTAGTAAAGGACCCGTGGTGAGAGACCACGACCGGTCGTCCAAGTCTACACCGAATGTATCAGCCATATCTATTTACTGAGAATAATGTAACAACTCCTCCACAAACGCTTCTACAACTGACGTCTTCTTCATCCCCAGATAGGCGTTAGCCTTTGGGTAATCCTGAAATAAAGATTATTATTATTATCCTGGTTTTTTTTCCTCTTGGTGGTTTTGGATAAGAGTTGAAAAGTCCAAAAGGTCAACTGATGACCTTTGCATTACTTGGTATGATTGGATTTTAGCGGATGATGTCGTTATGCAGCTGGAGAGCGAATTCGACAGGAAGAAGGTAAATGCCTTGCTTTGCGGTTCACACCTTCACTTCAGTATCATTACAGTATGGCTTTCACATGTCACTGCGGTGTGGAACTTACAGGGGTTATACCCCTGTTTCAGCACCTGAGGCGGTGCGTCAAGCGCCGCCTCTTTCTTATAATATATTGTGACAAATGGTAAGTGTGCAGTACTCCTAGCTCTCTCCCCCAACAAAAGAGCTCTATGACACTGTGCTTTCTGCGGTTTCTTTCGTTTTTACAGTGGAGAAAGGCTGGTGGGAGGCCAGGCCGTGGCCGCACACCTGGCGGGTGCGGCCCATCGAGCCCGTTACTGGGAGGGCCGGCAAGTCGGGCTGCTGTTGCAGTCCGACTACCGGGACGCCATGGAGCGTATCCGGACCCTGTAAGTAAGCACTGCTCTGTCTACATGTATACTTATCCCCCTCGTTATAGCGATACTTACTTGTTTCGTATCCTCTTGTCTTACCCTGCTTCCGTATTCGTGACACTAATAGTGTTTGTGTGCGCTCATGCTTGGTTTTACAGATGATGATGATGTATGAAGGTCTGGAGCTAGCTGCCGTCTTCGGGATGTGCCATTTGTTTTCAAAATTATTTGTAAGTACTTGTAACAGCTACTAACAGGCGTAGTGTAGTAACTGTGTATGCAGTGTAGTAACAGTGTGTAGTGTTTTGTGATGGTCCTGTGCTATAGCAGTCGTAATGTGTTTTGTGATGGTCCTGTGCTATAGCGGTCGTAATGTGTTGGGCTACTGAAGTACACTGCATGAAGGGATATGTGTGGGTGCTTCGACATATTCTCGTGCTTCCTAAATCCTAGATACGTGTATAGCACTATAACCTAGATGTGTGTGCGCGCGCGTGTGTGTGTGTGTGTGTGTGTGTGTCCGCGCATGCGTGCGTGTGCGTGCATTGTGTTCTCTTCTACAGACTCATCTAAGTCCATTTAAATAAAAGTGCATTATAGTAAACAGTATTGTGTTTTGTTACAGTGAATATGTGGGGAATGGTGGATATGCCTGAGTGTGACTGGATACCCGCGGGTTGTGACTCTTTGCTGGTCACTCTGGATTCTCCAGTATAGATTCGATGCAGTGCAGAGGGGATTTGCGGTGCGTAGCAACACTGCTTCACTGTGACACCCCTTCAATAATAATTATTGTTTTAATGCATGATACTCCGGGCGTAGCCGGTTGATTCTAACTGTATCCTGATCAAAATAGAAATTTGCATCTAATGGACCTGCATGGACAGTAGGCATTTCCCTAATCGGCCGGGCGAAAAATTCGCCGAAAAACAGTGGTTTTGAAGAAATTACCCATCTTTTCGCCGAATTTTCAAAAATTCGCATGTTGAATTCCCCGAAAACCGATGCTTCAGTGCTTCAACAGGGTGTATGTAAATGTACATGACGTAATGGGAGCGGTGACTTCAAGTACTATGTTGAGCCGAATTCTGATCTTGGAGCTCAACGAGTGCATGGCACGTGAACTCACTTGTTTGCTGCACATCTACGAAGTGCGAATCAGGGAGTAGTATAATGACACATGTACTACTAGTACACCTTGTGTTGCACTGCGTCTTTTCCGCAGGGCCACTGAAAGTCACATGCTCCGCGTGCGTATGCGCGCATGCGCAATATGTCATTCGCTGCATGCAATGCACATCTATGTCGTGCGAATCAGGGAATAGTACGTATTTTACTACTCCCCGGTGCGAATGCACCGAACGTGCACAAGTGCACGTTCGCCACGGAAAAGAACCTTTATGGCACATTTATGGCATGCCAGGGGTCAAAGGTCAAACTCTGGGGGGTCCCGGGGCCAGACCAAGCACGACCGACACAGTGTGCCTTATTTGGCCCAAAGGTCAAAGGTCAAAAAGTGGGCCAGAACCCGCCCCGCACTTACTACTTCCCTCAAGTTTCAACCGGCCCTAGGACAACAAGAAGCTCTTTTAATGCTGCTATTGCAATATCTAAATTCCGGACGACTGACGGTGTCAATTCCTTTTCAAATCGTGCTGCCCTGTTCTTTAATTCTTTGCCTGTGGAGTGGCGCACCCAGCACCGCACTACATTTGCTAAGCACCTTCAGACCATGCTAAAAGACGCAGCGTCTTTTCAGAAGTATTTTGATCTTCTTTTCAGCAAACTCCCTCATTGATCTGCACCGCCTGTATTGTATAACTGTGTTTACTGCGTTCCTAGTTTAAATTCGTTTTTAAAAACATCTCTTTAATTCTTGCATTATCCCATTATGACCATGCTTAAAGACGCAGCGTCTTTTCAGAAGTATTTTGATCTTCTTTTCAGCAAACGGCCTCATTGATCTGCATCGCTTGTATTGTATACCTGTGTTTACTGCTTACTGCTTACTGCTGCTTTATTGTTCCAAGTATCAGTTTAGTTTAGTTTAAATATCTCTTATTATTATTATTTTTTCTCACCCCACACCCCTCTACTCTGTTATCGGCCCTCTTAAGAGTTGTGTTCATCACTGTTGAGGCTTCCGATGGAAAATAAAAGAATACTACTACACTACTACTACAACCATTTCACCGTACCGTACGCATGCTAGCTACCTTTATAGTATGCGTATCCATTTTCGTTGTCTCCTCCGCCAGGTTTTCTCTTGGACATGGCAGTTTATTTTAGTTGAGTTGTGGAATAAAACCCAACATGGCGCAGTGAACCTGCTTCGTTCTTGTCGTTCCAGTTTGATTCGTAGTAGTGCTTGCAACATCCTGTCATGTCGGACAGTTCATCCGATAGCCCTGTTCCCGCAGCACAACTGGACGCCAGCCAGCTGCTGACGATAATCCAGGCACAAATTCAAGCATCTGCACAACGTGACGCACAGCTGCAAACATTGTTGCAGACCATGTCGAACAGTCGAACAGCAGCCCCAGCCACTACAAGTACAACCAAACCCGTTTCTGTTGACCGCCCGATCCTGTTGGCGTCTGCCACGCTTGCTGATTACGCCTCGTGGTGTGAAGCTTGGTCGGATTATGCCCGATGTCAACTGCTTGCCTCCCAGCCAAGGGAGACCCGTATGGCAGCTTTTCGTCAGGCGCTGGACGAAGATCTCCGAAGATTCGTCCGGGAAGGCATCATTCCCATTCCTGATTCCCACGATGTTCTGGATGCCATGTACGAACTGAAAAAGTTCATTCGTAGGCAACGTAATCCGCTGCTGGATCGAATCGATTTTTACCGACGCTCCCAGCAGCCAGGCGAATCGTTTGATGCTTGGTACGCATCTCTGAGTGAACTGTTCCACGCATGTAACTTCTCTGAGTTGTCGATGTGCTCCACCTGCCCAGCTCGAGTGTGCAGTACCTGTAGTAGTGCCATACAATCTCTGTCTGACGACATATTACGCGACCGCGTTGTCACTGGGATAGTAGAGAGGTTTCGACCCGCGTGATTTGTGCTCTTACGTGAACGTCAATTTTTTGCGTCGACGCGAGCTCAGAAAGAGCTTTCGTTTCACGTTGCTTGTGAAGCACGTCGTGTCGCTGACGACAGGAGCGAAAACTGGGAGCGAAAACTTCAAAATGTGAAAAAAGTGATTTTTGGTGAGGCCGAAGTCGCACAAATATTATTTATAGCTAGTTTAGGCAAAATCGACAAATCGAGTCAATAATCCCAACCTGATAGCAAGGCTAAATTTGCAAAAACTCGCGTTCACGTCGAACGTGAGTTGACCTCAGCTCACGTCCTGAACGGGAGTTTCGACGCCAAAATTTGCCACACCGACGTGAAATTTCACGGTGTAGTGCAGAACAACGTGAAGCGAAACCTCTCTATTGTCTAACGACGTACGTCACAAACTGTTGCCTTGGCGACCAAGGACCTCACTCTGACCTCCTGTGTCGACCTCTGTCGGTCTGAGGAAGCCGCCAGCCACACCACATCGGGCATCCCTGGACAGGTTCCCCGGGGCAGTGCCGTGAATGCTATGAAATTGTCTTATCAGAAGAAGAAGAAGTCATCCAGCCAGGCTCCCAAGAAGCCCGATGCCGCAGCTAAAGCACCATCCAGCAGCAAGCCTCCTGGACCAGTGAACAAGTGCCACAACTGTGGACGCACTGCCCACACCAAGAGTGAATGCCCTGCTGCCGGACGGAAGTGCAACTGTTGCCAACGCATGGGACATTTATTGGCAATGTGCCCAGCTGCAAAGAAGACTGTCGGCCAACTGAAACTCCAACGGGCCATATCTTCGCGGGATTCTAGCACGATTGTGGTTGACACCCAGCTTGTGTCAGCATCCGAGCCGACAAGTTTGAGGTGGTTACCTGATACTGGAAGTGATGTAGACGCCATCGGCCTGGCACATTTGTCTACGCTTGGCGAATTTCCCGAGAATCTGCCAGCCGACCGGGATGTTGTCTGTACAGCTAATGGCTCAGCACTCACCAGTCTTGGCAAGTTAAACGCCACCCTCACACTAGGTTCTGCCACTCACTCCACTGTCGTACATGTCTATGATAGCTTGGATGAGGCATTGCTCTCACGAAACAGCCTGTCCGCCCTTAACCTGTTGCCTGCGGCATGGCCCTCGGTTTCGGTGCAGTCCCTCAGCGCAGACACTAGTGCGGTTGAACAGCTTCAACAACAACTCCTCGATGAGTTTGCCGACGTGTTTGACAGTTCATGTCTCAACCCTATGGATGGTCCTCCGATGGATATCAAGCTGAAACCTGATGCAGAGCCAAGTTGTGTTCGGAACGCACGATCCATCCCTTTTGCCTATCGGGACCAGATTAAGTCTCAGCTGGATGGCATGGTCGATGACAACATCATTGAGCCGGTTACTGAACCATCTGAGTGGTGTCACCCAATTGTTCTCGTGGAGAAGAAGGGCACCACCGAGATGCGTCTCACCGTTGACCTCCGCAAACTGAATGACCAAGTTTGCAGACCGACTCATCCTGCCCGCACACCTCATGACGCTGTCGCCGCCATTGGTCCGGCACGGTACTTCACGAAGCTTGATGCTAGACACGGCTACTGGCAGGTGCCACTGTCTGAGGATGCCCAGCCTCTGACCACATTTATTACGCCATGGGGACGGTACCGGTTCCTCCGAAACCCCCAAGGTCTCGTCTCTGCTGGGGATGTATTCAATTCCCGTACCGACTTCGCTTTCGACCGGCTTGTCAATTTCTCGAAAGTCGTCGATGATGGCCTGGTGTATGACACAGACCTGACAGCCCATTACACTCACGTCCGGGACGCTCTGCTCCGAGCCCGTCAACATGGCATCACCCTGAGTGTAAAGAAGTTTGTGTTCGGCGCACCGGAGGTTGACTACTGCGGCTACCGTATCAATGCTGACGGTTACACAGTTGACGGTGGCAAGACTGATGCCATCACTGATTTTCCCGTGCCAGTGAATCGCACTGATGTCCGCTCGTTCTTTGGTCTCATCAACCAATGCAGTGATTTCTCGCCCGAGATAGCCAAGCTCAGTGACCCGTTGCGTCCGCTGTTGAAATCCAGCACCGAGTTTCTCTGGGAGTCAACACATACCGATGCATTCAATGCCGTCAAGTCTGCGTTAGCCTCACCACCAGTGTTGTCTTTTTTTCAACCTGGTCGACCTCTCCGCCTGGAGACCGATGCATCCATTAAGAATGGCCTTGGCTATGTTCTGTGGCAGCAACAAGCTGATGCAACTTGGCGCATACTCCAGTGTGGCAGCCGCTTCCTGTCTGATGCAGAATCCAGATATGCTGTTATTGAGTCAGAGTGTTTAGCCGTCACCTGGGCAGTTCGCAAATGCTCATTATATCTCTCTGGCTCAGCGTTTGAAGTCGTAACTGATCACCGTCCGCTCGTTCCAATTCTGAACACCTACTACCTTGATCAGATTGAGAACCCTCGTCTCCAGCGGCTTGTGCTGAAACTTCGGCCCTATCAGTTGCACGCAAGTTGGCGCAAAGGCAGCGATCATGCATTCCCGGATGCTCTGTCTGGCCATCCAGTCCGTGATCCTGGTGTATCCATATATGTTCTGCCTGTTGTACGCATTGCCCTTTTGCACTCGCGTGTGTACGCATACTAGTACACACATGCATCACGGTTTTCTGCCTGTCCTTTGCTATGGACAAGAAGTCTTTTCTCTTTGTCTTCTGAAAGATAAGTCACAAACCCTACCTCGTGTGTTTGCGTTTGTTGACACAACATGGCGCAGTGAACATCTTACTTTACCTGTAGTCTTAGTATACTAGTAGTTCCATTGCAGTTGTAGAGTAGCCCACCTGTAATGTTGCTCTCTGCCCGTTTTCGTTTCGCTTCGAAAATTGTCCGTTTCGAAGTTCTAGAATTTTTTCGTAGCCTTGTAGTACGATATCGATAGTTGTGATTTCGCCATGGCGGATGGTGCTAAGTCACAGCCGGACATCAACCAACTGGTGCAGCTGATCCAAGCTCAAGTGCAAGCATCTGCCCAGCGCGATGCGCAGCTCCAAACTCTGTTGCAGTCAATGTCGCAAGGATCAGCAAGCAGCACGAGTGCACCTGCTTCGTCTGCTCCTGCTCCATCCACCAAGCTCGTCGCTGTGGATCGGCCCATATTGTTGTCGTCGGCGAATCTAGCTGAATTTGTGTCGTGGAGCGAGGCCTGGGAGGACTACTCCCGGTGTCAGCTGTTGTCAGCGCAGCCCCGCGAGACAAGGATGGCCGCGTTTAGGCAGGCCTTGGATGAGGACCTGAGACGTTTCGTGCGTGAAGGTGTGATTGTGGTGCCAAACACCCATGACGTCCCGGAGGCCATGGTTGAACTACGCAAGTTCATCCGGCGCCAGCGCAACCCCCTGCTGGACAGGATTGAATTTTACCGCCGTGCCCAGCAACCTGGAGAGACGTTCGACGCGTGGTACACATCCCTGAGGGAGTTGTTTCATGCGTGCAACTTCGCCGGGTTGGATGTCTGTTCGACATGCTCAGGGCGTATGTGTCAAACATGCCAGCAGTCGCTCCAGGCTAACACGGATGAAATTCTGCGAGACCGCATTGTTACCGGCATCTTGCAGGATGACGTTCGACACAAGCTGCTGGCAATGAAGGATCTAACCCTGGCAACCTGCGTCGACCTATGCCGCGCCGAGGAGGCTGCCAGTCAAACCTCGTCACGTATCCCCAGTCAGGCCACTGGAGACGCGTCTGTGAGTGCCGTTCGTTCCAGCTATAAGAAGCAGAAAGGAATGGCATCCAAGCAAGCTCGAGCACCCGCAGCCAAAGATTCCAAGTCTGGCAGCAAGCCCTCGCCGGACAAGTGTCCCAACTGTGGCCGCACCGCTCATAGCAAGCGACCCTGCCCTGCTGCGGATCGCAAATGCAACGGCTGCCAACGCACCGGTCACTTCTTATCCATGTGTCCGTCTGCTTCTAAGAGGACTGTCGGTCAGCTGAAGCTGCAACGTGCCGCGTCCTCCCGTGAAGGGGCTACCATAGCCGTCAACACGCAGCTCGTGTCTGCGGACAAGCCAACCAGTTTGCGCTGGCTTCCTGACACCGGCAGCGACATCAACGCTATTGGCCCTGCACACCTCGAGCTCCTCGGAGACTTTATTGAGAATCTGCCTACCGACAAGGATGTTGTGCGCACCGCTGATGGTGCACCCTTGACCAGTCTTGGCAAGATCCAGGCGACCTTGACGCTCGATTCCGTCACACACGACACCACACTGCACGTGTACAAAGGCCTGGATGAGGCACTGCTATCCCGCCAAAGCCTCTGTGCCTTGAATCTGTTGCCTGCTTCTTGGCCCTCCGTGTTTGTCCGTTCTGCCCATACTGAACCCAACACTGCCCAGCAGCTCCAACAGCAGCTTCTGGAAGAGTTTGCCGACGTTTTCGACAGCTCACAGCTTCCACCAATGGATGGTCCGCCCATGGACATTCAGTTGCAACCAGGTGCAGAACCCAGCTGCGTCCGCACTGCTCGCACCATACCGTTTGCCTACCGGGATCAGATAAAGTCCCAACTGGACAGTATGGTCGATGATCGCATTATCGAGCCAGTCACAGAACCCTCTGCGTGGTGCCATCCGATCGTTCTCGTTGAGAAGAAGGGCACTACTGAGATGCGACTGACTGTGGACCTTCGAAAGCTGAATGATCAGGTACGCAGACCCACCCATCCTGCTCGTACACCACATGACGCAGTGGCAGCCATCGGCAAAGCCCGCTACTTCACAAAGCTCGACGCCCGACATGGCTATTGGCAAGTCCCGCTGTCCGACGATGCCAAGCCGCTCACCACCTTTATCACACCGTGGGGGCGGTACCAGTTTCTTCGCAACCCACAGGGCCTTGTCTCGGCTGGTGATGTATTCAACTCCCGTACCGACGCAGTGTTTGATCGCCTCACCAACTTCGTAAAAGTGGTTGACGATGGTCTTGTGTACGATACGGAACTGACGACTCATTTCACCCACGTTCGTGACGCTCTGCTCCGCGCCCGTCAGCACGGCATTACCCTGAGCGCTAAGAAATTCGTCTTCGGCGTCCCAGAAGTCGACTACTGTGGCTACCACATCAACACGGATGGTTACACCGTTGACAGTGACAAGACGGCAGCCATCACTGATTTCCCAGTACCCGTTAATCGCACTGACGTCCGCTCATTCTTCGGGCTAATCAACCAGTGTAGTGATTTCTCGCCCCGTATCGCACAGCTCAGCGACCCGCTTCGCCCGTTGCTGAAGTCCACGAATGTGTTCCTGTGGGAGTCGGCACACACTGACGCGTTTAACGCCGTCAAAGCTGCCCTGGCTTCTCCCCCGATATTGTCGTTCTTTCAGCCTGGCCGACCGCTTCGGTTAGAAACTGATGCGTCCGTGAAGAACGGACTTGGTTATGTTTTGTGGCAGCAGCAGGGCGACACCTGGTGCATACTCCAATGTGGAAGCCGGTTCCTCTCTGATGCCGAGACGAGATACGCCGTCATTGAGCTTGAATGCCTTGCGGTTACCTGGGCAGTACGCAAGTGTTCGATCTATCTCTCAGGTGCTCGGTTCGAAGTTATTACCGACCACCGCCCGCTCATCCCTATTCTGAACTCCTACTACTTGGATCAGATAGAGAATCCCCGGCTACAGCGGCTCGTCCTGAAACTTCGGCCCTATCAGCTACACGCAACCTGGCGGAAAGGCACGGATCATGCTTTCCCTGACGCTCTGTCCCGCCATCCAGTCAGCGACCCCTGCCCTGACGATGAACTGGGTGAGAGTACTGCCTCTCAGGGCGCTGCTATCCGTGCGTGCATGCTTGATACGTCTGGTGGCCTGAAGTACCACGCGCTCCGCTCCGCCGCCCAGGCCGACGCTGACTACCAGTGCCTAGTTCAGTTCATCGTGTCTGGTTTCCCTGCTAAGAGGTCCCTCATGCCTGAGTCACTCCAGCCGTACTGGAATGGTCACGAGCACCTCTCTATTGACAGTGGTTTAGTGATGAAAGGACCCCGTCTCTTGATTCCCGTCGCTCTCCGGCAGCGTGTCTTGTCTGATCTACACGCATCCCATCAAGGATTGACGCGCACGAAGTCCCGTGCCCGGCAGATTGTATTCTGGCCACGATTGTCAGCCGACATCGAGCATGTTGTCCGCAGTTGTGACAAGTGCCGCCTGCACAGCGCCTCACAACCGAAGGAGCCACTCCGTGTGGACGATCGTGCTCCAGATCTGCCATTCCAGCATTCCAGCGCCGACCTGTTTGAGTGTGAAGGCCTGCAGTATCTGGTGTATGTGGACCGACTAACCAGCTGGCCCTGCGTTGCCAAGCTCGGACGCACTGCCTCCTCTGCAGACGTCATTCGGTCTCTTCGCCGCTGGTTTCCTGACATTGGTGTCCCCGAGGTACTTACCAGTGATGGTGGCCCTCAGTTCCAGTCCCATGTGTTCGCTAAGTTCTGTGATACCTGGCACATCCGTCATGCTAAATCCTCTCCCCATTATCCGCAGTCGAATGGGCTTGCCGAGAATGCCGTGAAAGCCATGAAGTCGCTAATTCACAAGACCACTAGTAATGGCGACCTCGACGTGGATTCCTTTCAACGTGCGTTGCTTGAGTGGAGGAATACCCCGAACGCCACTGGTCAGAGTCCAGCCCAAGCTCTCTACGGCCGGCCTCTGTCGTCTTTTGTGTTTGCCCACCATTCCAGCTTTGCTCCTGCATGGCAAACACACGCTAATGAAGTTGACCAGCGCTCATCACACTACCTGGAGTCGACTCAGCAGCATTACAACCGCTCTGCTCGGTCCCTTCCTCGTCTGTCTCTTGGAGCACATGTCGACATCCAGCATCCCCGGACCAAGTTGTGGTCAGCTCATGGCTCAATCGTAGCCATTGGTCAGCACCGGGACTACTTGGTGAAACTTCCAAGCGGCCGCATCTTTTGGCGCAACCGCCGTTTCCTCCGACCGAGAGTCTCTCCTACACCCCCGCCAGCTGCAGCCGTCCCTACTGTTTATGCTCCAGACGCGGCACAAGGCCAGACACCAGTTGCCTCTATTGCCCCTGGTGTACATGCCCCAGCACAGCCTGCACCACGCCGCAGTCATCGCCATCGGCAGCAGAATGTCCCGTTTAATGTGATATCCACACGCGGACAATCTTATGACTGATGACTTTGTCCTCATTCTGTTTCTGCTCTTCTGCCGGACCTATGCCTGTTGCTGTTACTTATGCACTTCATTGCTGCTGTGTGTTTTGTTTTTGTTTGTTTTGATCAGATAAATATGTCTTTTATCTCAGAAGGGGCGTGGTGTATCCATATATGTTCTGCCTGTTGTACGCATTGCCCTTTTGCACTCGCGTGTGTACGCATACTAGTACACACATGCATCACGGTTTTCTGCCTGTCCTTTGCTATGGACAAGAAGTCTTTTCTCTTTGTCTTCTGAAAGATAAGTCACAAACCCTACCTCGTGTGTTTGCGTTTGTTGACACAACAGATCCCTGTCCTGAAGACGAGCTTGGTGAAGACTCGTCATCTCAAGGCCCCGCCATCCGTGCTTGTCTACAAGAGAATTCTGGCAACTTGCGAACGACAGTATAGCAGACGAGGGGAGACATGACTATCCAGTATTATTCATCTACCCAGGTGAAAGACGTCCTTTCCCCCAACTTTACAAGAGCACAGCCATGAACGAATGATCTAGTATCGTTGCTCAGATATACATGCACCTCTACTCTGCAGGTAGAGCTGGCACACCCTATGTACGGTAGCATATGGACTGGGTTAGTGTAGGAGGCATGTCCAAGACCAGCTTGTGCAGGGTGGTGTAGTGAGCAATCCAGACTCCCACAAAAAACATCCAATTTTCTCAGGACACTTGAGCTTACAGACGGCGGCAAGATCGATCAACGGGGAGTGTAGACCACTAGATTTGTATTCAAAGTACGGGGTATTGCATTGAAGCTGCCTGTTCCCGCCAGACCACTTCCCGACGCATCACTTCACTTGACACGATCACAGTGCAAATCAGTCACGGACCATTTGCATTGGTCATACAGGTATCTCCTGCTACCTGCCTGATACTGCGGTTTGCGTTTGTCAATCAACGTCCACCGAGGAGGTGTGTTCAGTTCACGTTTCCAATTTATCAGTGCATTAATGTCAATATACATGTAGGTGCACAAAGACCAAGCGGATATACTGTACGATGTTGATGTGCACTTAGTAGCAGTATTACTATTAATTTTTACTAGTGCAATCCCCACAGACTGTAAGCAGGGAAGGCCTCTTTTTTTTGTACTCAAGGGTGCGTTCTTAAATCCTCTCGGAAAAGTTGGAGACTCTCCGAAAAGCTCGAGAGCTGTTCTTATATCCTCTCCGAATTTTAGGAGGCTCTCCAAAGCTCTCGAAGCTCTCCAAGCTTCAGAGGTGGTTGAAACTCGGAGATTCCCGCGGTTTCGGATCAGCGCATGCGAACTAGGCTAAAAGCCACGTGTTGATCATGAGTGTACGCATTTCCCTTTTCGCATACGCACAGCGCATACTATTTTCGTGGCACTCAAGATCACGGTCCCTTTGGCGCTCCATTTTGCTTGACATCTGCAAAATATCTCCGAATTCTTCGAGACCCGTTCTTGAAGAATCCCAGTTTCTTCGACTTCTCTTTTCTTCTTCTTCTAGAAGCTGGAGAATTTAAGAACGCACCCTTGGTTAAACCCGACACGAATGAAAAATGAGAAATGGAATAAAAACAATATTTGTAAAAAAATAAAAAATAAAAAATTCAATATCGAACACGAATAAAATAAGTCTTTTTACAGGGTACCCTCATCATCATCTGACTTTAATACCTAGGGTTTTTTTTCACACGTAGACTCGCACATCGTCATACTAGTACAGTCTGTACTGTATCGGCTATAGAGTGACCGGATATAAGAATATATCGGCTACAGTGATATAGGGCTTGAAAGTGCTACGTCACAGCATAGCAACAATTTCAAAAATTCCACTTGGATCCAGTTTTTGTATGGATCCAAGCACATTTCAAGCGGTCTTACCCACAGCATGGTGATGTAGCCAGTGAAACTGACCGATTTGGCTACTGGGGCGGGGTTACAACTGGTGGCGAAATAAAAGTCACACCTGCATGCGACATGAGTGGGTTGCTATGCACCCACATACTTAGGCAATAGCAAAGTCACACCTTAGTGGATCCAAAAGTAGAAATCTGATGTCAACTTACTACTCCCTGGCCGTTTTGACGTCATCACTTTCAAGCCCTATTGGTACGAAATATCAAAAGCAAAACGTATTTTATCCAGTACAAATATCCCTATAACCAATATTATCGGATGTAATGATATACGGATATTATGATGGCAACAAAGAATCAAAACTGATATTATTGCAACATGTATTATCACTATCCGATAATAATGTAGTGTGTTATGAGGTCCGCAGAGCTAGAACCTGTTACTCACTTCGAAGACTGTAGTCTTGGCGGTCTTGTCAACAATGTCATAGCAATAGATGACTTGCACAAAGATCCGAGCCGCGAGTGAGACGGGGCAAGTGCACCCTGGCCTGTGCACCCAGGCTACACTGCGGGCACCCTACGTAGCTACACCGTCTGTAGACTAGTGTAGTGTACTCTTTTTCTGAAGTTTTTGTCAGCATGAATGAACGGTGCACGGCATGTACATGTACATGATCAGTACCGTCACTGTCTTCAGCAGCTCATGACATGAGTCATGCATGTGCACTTGTAGGGTTAGTGGAAGCAGGTATTGTACTACTCCCTGAGTGGAAGTACATGACTGTATTATTATGTGAAGAGAAGCCAGGCGTCCAAACCAACCCAAAATACTCTTGCCTTATTCTTCGGTGAAACAGTTATAAAAAATTGTCTTACTAAACAACAGTGAGCATAGAAGCAACCTCGATGCACCCAATAATATGGCATCCGGGAACAGCAAGTGTTGCACGAGGATCCCAAGAACACGTCAAGTTCCATGCTACCCGCTGCCATCAAAAGAACGAAGGATAACTGTGCTAGCCTAGTTCATATTCAATGTAACGCTAACGGTACGGGATATAGCGTGGGTGAGCTGTAAAAATCTTGTACGGTTCGCACAGCACAACATACATGCAGCAGTTATTAATAATAAGAATCTTTATTTCAGGATTACCCAAAGGCTAACGCCTATCTGGAGGATCTCCTATTATTTTGATTGCGACGGTTAACGTCGATGGACGAGAGTCATAAAGCACAGTCCATGGGGGTTGACGTTTCTGGGCTTCCTTTCCCAAAGGAAAGTTTTATTTCTTCTCAAAAAAAGCAGAATCATGCTGATTATACCAGTCTGTTATGAAGACAAGGAAGCAGCCATGGACATTGTGCCATACTAAAGGAACGACAGGTAAAAGATAAAGCACTTCATCTGAAAACTCAAGGACTATCCATAAATATAGCAAATGATAATCCTAGCCTGGTAATGTCCAACTCCGTCATGTGAGCCATTCGGTGAGTTATGATGGGAAGCATAATGTTCGAAATGCTGAAATTTCAACAGTTGCAGTTGTGTTCGTCGCCACACAATGCCATCGCCAGTTCACTTTTGAAATGTAGCCATTTTTACGCTTGTGTCCCTGTACATGGCATGGAAGGCTGAGCAGATTCAACTCTTCCATCGCTTCCTGATCTGTACAGTAGTGCGGTTGCGTTCCCGTTCCTGACTCATCGGTCTCCGCTAACCAGCATCATGAGCACTCCAATGGTTCCCGCCGCTCCTTCCGTATCCTCCCAGCGCGCCCCGTCAAAATGTGAATTACTGTAGGCAACGGAGCCAGTGTATGATGAATGCGAATGCACTGTTTGATGATGCTCCAACAAATCCTTTCTAAGACTGAAACCCAGCCGGAGCCGCATCGTCGTCATTACCAGCTAATCATGGGGAGGTATAATGTGACTTTCCACCACTCCCTGATTCAATCATAGTTTGCGAGGCTGCGGCAAACTGCTTTCTCACTAGAGCCAGGCATTGGATACATAATGGCTTCAGTAAGGTTTACAATGCTATGTCTCTGGCCTAAGTCCAAGTCTAGATACAGCTGCTCAGAGTCAGGGCTGATGAGGTGTTCATATCGGAACAAGTGAGACTTCAACAGTAGCTAGTACACATCAGGCCTGAGGACTTCGCAGCGTTTCTCCAGCACACTTGTTCTCTCCTTCAACTCAGATACTACTTGAAGTACTACTAAAGGCCATCTGGCTCTCACACTCAGTCCTTCCACCCCTCATTTTCGTGGTTTGGGCTTCCATTCTTGACTCGGCAGGTTCCTGGCCTCTCCGCAGTCTGTCCTCAGGAGACTGGGGTCGCTCTGGAGCTAGTGCAGCCGAATCGAAGGGAATCGAGTTCTTTCTCAGACGTCCACAAACTTTCGTTGTGCTTGACTTCACTTCCACTGCGGGAAAGTAGTCACACTTCAGGACCACGACGTGCTTGTTGCAGCCTACACCAATGATACTAAAATAATATCCCCTCATTTTTCTGCCTCCCGGCCGGCCGGCTCCAAAAGGAACGTATGGAATGGGAGCCTCAGTTCCATCTCTCGTCTGCTAGTGCATTCATGAGCGTAGCAGCGCTTCGGCATGACGATACAAGCCGAATCAAAACAACTCTACTCTCTAGCCAAAAAAACTAACTCAGTGTTCGTCAGGCAAAAAGCGAAACTTCGAAAGTCACGAACTCAAAAGTTGGGGAAGTCAGAGTCAGAAGGTCCACTTGCCCCGTCTCGAACCCAGACAATCTTTGTGCAAGTCATTTAGAAAAGCGATCCTGTCAGCTTTTCTATTATTGTGTTCACATGGCAGAAAAAACGACATCGCTATGCTACGTAAGTTTCTACGTAAGGTGCTCGGTATTTCACTTAGGCTACGTAAGTCTCTACGTAAGGTGCTCGGTATTAGATCTATCTACCAACGCGTGGTAGCCGTGTGCTGTGCACGTGCACGGCAGACATTGTGTTCAGTGCATGCAGTCCGCGGATCCGTGTTCGGATGTGCATGCGCGAGGAACTTCCTTCTTTGGAACTGCTTCTTGCATGAGCTGTTTCGGATATTTCGTCTCATGGCCTGGCTTATTACTTTTCGGCGCTGCTGAGACCTCCTTTCGTGGAATATTACCCAATGACAGGTGAGTTGACCAGTTGCCTTCGATTCATTTGCTTGTGTTGACTCTTTCATTCAGGAAAAGTGTGCTGATTTTGGGGCGGAATGCAATAAATAATGGAAAAGTTGACAGGATCTCTTTTCTAAATTTTGCTCTTCTGCTGCCGAGCTGCGAGGCCTCCTTTTACGGAATACTCGATGACAGGTGATCTCTAAGTTGACCGGTTTCCTTCGATTCATTTGCTTATGTTCACCTTTCATTTACGGAAACGTGTGCTGATTTTATTCGGATTTAGATCCATTTTTATCTCTTTGCCCTTGTCTACAGTGTGCGAAGAACGCGAGTTCAACTTCTTGACGGTAAGGCTTATGTTAGATGTGTTGTCGAAATACTCATATTCATTGTACATTGGTACGTTACAAGTAAGGCACTGGTCAGTGGCATACTATCGTTGGCAGTTCCCAATCTGGAGGGAAAGGTTCAAGTACCAATTGACCGAGTTTGCAAAATAAATTCGCATATCAGGGGAAATCTCTATTGTGGAGAGGTTCAGTAACTTGTTTGTTTCATACGAAACAAGCCAATGGGTGCAGTCTCGTCTCGTGAAAATCTCGTACTTGTATGATTGGATTTGCTTACTCAAGTCTGGGCTGTTTGATTTGTGAATACCGCCGAGATTGCACTGCCCCAAATAAAGTTTCGTGCCGCCAAAGCAAGAATTACGATCTGCAATCTGTTTGTAGTACCTGTAAGAATGTGGAGTACATGTGTCGTACTTTCTCTGTTGCTGTTTCAGTTGCCGTCATGTAGAAAGGTTCAGTAGAGAGGTTCTGCAAAACGAAAATTCGAACGACGTTTCGCGACAGTCCTTGCGAAAGTGTGTGCGAATTCTTGCACGAACTTTGCGTTCTGCACATTTTCGTAGTTTGCGCGGGCCAAGTGCACGTACGCCATGACCCGATCTCACGAAATTTCCTACGACAGTTCATTTCGCGTTCCCTGCAAGTTTCGCGTCCAAAGGTGCGAAGTTTCGCACTTCATGATGTAGAGCGAAAGTTTCTACGCATTTTCGTTTTGCAGAATCTCTCCAGTGACTCAATTGTTTTGTACGAGACGAGTCAATGAGTCGGTGTGGCTTAGAATCTTTCGCTGTAGAAGAAATATATTCGTATGTCTATTGGAGATATAATTGTATTCTCTGGTTATAAAATAGGTTAAGCTCACAGAATAAATACCATCGGTCCCTTGGTGTTCGTCCTAAAGAGGTTCGGCTGGATATCATTCATACTCACCAAAAGATGTGTAAGATTTTATTATTGTGGAGTGCCTTGTTTATCTCTCAGTACCTCCAACCATAGCCTTGCCCCTTTTCTCCTCAGGATCAGTGTAGTTGTTGGAACGAGGTTTTGGACTCAGCAATGTATTCGTTTACATTTTAATACATGTTTATTGTTCCTCCTTTGCTGTGTTGTTTTAGACAATCGTGGACTAACAGTTTGAAGTCATTGAACTACTTCCAAAAGTTGTATCGACATCAACAGGATTACGATTTCAGTTTCAATATGATGCTGGATGACCTTATCACGATAACCCATGACTATAAACCATTATAAACACAGAATCAACAAAAACATCTGTGACACGCACCTGGCGCATGGCTACATTTCTCAAATAAATCTGATTGAGGGTGGAGAAATCTGAAAGGCAAGACAATTTTATGACAGAGTCATGAAATTCTGCAACAGCAACATGCACAGAATGACCTCCGTATAAAAAAAGTATCACCACCACTGCTCACATGTTTCCCCGCAGAAGAACATGCATTATGCTAGTGCCATTTTCTGCAAGAAAAGGCTTGCACATCAATGCGTATATATATTATGGTATTGATATGATGTGAAGGCCATCATTTACATATTGATATACATGTAGGGCATTCCATTGATTGGTGACAGAAAAAACAAAAGAAATTATAGCAATAAAAACTGCTTTATGGCAGTTTTCTAAAAAAAGTTATTGTGTTCTAGTCCATGGACCCCGTCTAAAAAGTAAGAAATTAACGAAATGTGATAGCTGAAAATTAAAATTTCACACAAAACCTCACAATAATCACACACAGAATGAAAAGCTACATGCAGAAGACCTTTTCCCCTCGTGATCCTCTTTCCTATGCATGCATGTTGCCAATTGTTGGTGCAGTACAAGTTTAGTGTTGAAAGCAGCATTTCAAGTGTTGTGATTATTGTGAGGTTTTGTGTGAAATTTTAATTTTCAGCTATCACATTTCGTTAATTTCTTACTTTTTAGACGGGGTCCATGGACTAGAACACAATAACTTTTTTTAGAAAACTGCCATAAAGCAGTTTTTATTGCTATAATCTATTATGCATCGTCATTCTGGCTCCATGGCGCACCGTAGACCTACTCCGTACTCCGTAGTCTTGCAGGTGTTCATGTTGTTCCAGGCAGTGCCAGTAGCTCTAACACGGACCACGGACAGGTGATCGATAGAGTGCAGCATCACGTGAATGTCCCCGTCAAGTGCCAGCGTCTGAAAATCATGTGATGTGCATGCGATATCGAGAAGCGGATTGCCCAGTTGCTGGGTCCAGTAGATCAACGTAGCTGCCGGTTAGGTAAGCTAGCGGACGAGCAGCCAAAGCACATCCACCCACCGAAGATTTGGGGTTGAAGGCACAGAAGAAGGCAAGAAAACGATCAGTCCTTTAGTGGTGTTTGGTAGGAAGCAACGACTGAAGTTCCCAATCATGATTCGCTGGTTGGCTGTTCTCGCTGTGGTGGTGGCCGTAGCTGCCCAGAGACCAGAGGTTTGTGGTAAGTGGACAATGTGACCTAATTTTATTCCCGTGTCCGAGAGTTGCCTGGTGTTCGGGAAAAACCGTGAATTGCCGTTAGTGAAGCGAGGCATTTGGGAGGAAAATAGGTGTGTGAGGGTCGTGTCCAAACCCAACACGAGACACATAGGAAAGGTCTTTGAATGCGCTCAGATGCCATGCAAAAGACACCTTACACAGTGTGTTGGCAGGGCTGCCGGCCAGGAGAGAACCCCGGACTCATGGAGAAAGGTTTTGGATTGACCGACAGAGCTGAGGAATCTTGATCGGACTGGTGGAGTAGCTAATAGCCGGAGTGCATATACCGTTACTAGTACATGATTGGAGGCTAAATCTACCATTGGTCCATGACCTACACAACATACCCAATACTGGCTGTGTTGCATTGTTGTTATATATAAATGGACCTTCGATGTAATGGTGTAGTCGTGTCAGTTTTATCAGTCTGGGTCATGGTACAGCTAGTACAGTGATGCAGCACATTGTTAAAAAATGATGCATGCAGGATAAAAGGAAGTCTGAAGAGAATGTTTAACGGTCTCTGCTGGGATGGCAGCTACACCATAGCTCAGTGGTTAGAGCACCGCTGGCTTCAAGCGAAGATCCCTGGTTCGAGTCCTGGTGGTGGAAGTCAATGTTTTCTTCAGACCTTTCCCTTTTCCATTCCCTCAACTAGTGGATGATAAAATATAAAATGACGTAACTGTATATGATCTGGTTACTTTGGTGGACAGTTAGTCATAACTCGTAACATTTTGTCTTTCTCCTTTTTTAATATGTGTAGAAGTCAAACTCTATCGATCTGCTCCATTGTTGATGTTCCTCTGCTTTCAGACTCTCCAGCCCAATGGAGTGCCAACATGGTCATCTTCGACCCAGTCGAGGGCCATGAGTTTGCAATGGAGGCCAAGTACTATTACGACAAGACTGGTTTGCGAAAAGCACGCATTGAGCAGATCGACCCAGGCCGCAACACCACCCACCGTTACGTACATGTTATTGAGCTGTTCGCTGAGGTAAGCCTCATGTGTTCGATATTTCAATCTATCCGTCATCCTCACATTCAGTTTGTTTCCTGTCAAGACTCTGTTAAAAATCCAAAATGAGAAGATGGCCTGCATAATGTCTTTATGGCAAGCATACTTGATTAACCCGCAGTCTTGGGCTAATAGTGTCTATATAGAGTATTGTTATTATGGATTCGATTTGTGTATGCATTGGAATAGGGTGCAATATGGAGCTTAGGTTATTATAACCATGTGCTTACGAGCGTATAGGTATAGAGTCAGGTACCAAGTTAGTCCTCTGTGTTCACTACCAAGCTGTTACCTGCCCAATATACAGGGCATGTACTGTTCTGGCCCGTGAACCCCATCCCACCCTCCCCCTCCCCTCCCCCCCCCCCCTTGAATGAAGCAGCGCCGGGTACGAGTAGGCACACCCCAGTGCCTGTAGTGCTAGAGCCGTGCTGTGCCCGATGCTATCGTATTTGGGGGGGGGGGGGGGGGGGTTGCACTGGCCAGTACAGTAACATACCGGTGCCTCTTTTTGTGCGCTATCATTATTTTCTTGCATAACAGCACAAATCATACTAGATTGTCATAACCTGCGAGTGAAGTGTATGAGCGCTTTGAGTGGGTGTAATCCCATAGCTCTCTGTGCTCGTCAGTCCAAGCGGTTAAAACTACTTGAGTACTCACTAACTGTTGCATATGCTGCTCATATTCTCATATTCCTCTTTTGTGTATTTGCATGTCCTGCTTCTTAGCACAAAGCATATTACATTGATCTCGGCACCAGAGATTGTGTGGAGAGGTCTTTGGACCGTCCTGGTTCTCTTGATGGCTTCCATCCCCATGATGTTCCCGCTGAGGCATCCTTCCGCGGCCTCTTCTACATTGGATCTGATGCTGTGTCCGAGGTAAACATTCGCGGCATTCTGTCATGGTATTACATTGCAGTCTGCACTTTTCAAGCGGTGCATGCACTTTTCATCATCACATTATAAATTTCTCCAACGTAGTGATGCATTTTCACTTGATCTCTTCAAGTTTTGACGGGATTGTGACAGTGGTAGCCCACGCATAGAAGATATTGGTGTCAGTGGTTAATCAGTGATTGTGTACTGTACTCTCACTACCTGTGCAATATCAGGGCCATGTCGAGGCCTCTGCCTGGGATTACTACTTCTCGGACCGTGGATATTTCTGGCACGGAACCTTCACCACCCACGGCTGCATTCCACTGAGGAGCGATGGTTTCAATCACACCACATTTGGTGCCAGATTCGAAGAGTAAGTCGATAAAGCATAACGATTAAAGAACCCTGGAAGTGCACAAACACCAACCCTCTTGTGTGGCTAGGGCGTGGCGATATGCAATGTGACGTGTTTCACCTTGCCATCTGCTCTGCTTGAAGTAATGACACGGGCATGGGAGCTGAATGTTTACACCATTCATGGAGGCTTACTAAAATGTTGATGGACCCCACAAAATTGCATCCTCAAACGTAGGCTTGACAAAGGAAAAACCAGGCAATTGGCTATATCGATTAGTGGAAGACAAGCTACATGTAGTTGTTTTACTTGTTTACGGCTGCTTCGTTACATCTGTGATATGATACTGCGTATACCTAACACAATACGCACACCTTACCATGCTCTTCTGCTGCACATCTTTTCACGTAGGTTCTTTGATGTCGTGCCTGGAATCAGCGACCCCAACGTGTTTGTCCCACCAAGCAACTGCCATCCGGAGAAGCACTAAATGAAAGGAACTTTAGTCTCGGTCATCTAGGCACGCTTCTGCAGTCTGAACAATTCACTATGGGTTGGAGATCAATTGTGATGGGGATGCCACCCATTGACTTCAGCCATGGCTGATGGTTTTGCTGTGAACATCATCAATTATTTTCTATTACTATTTTTGTCAGTATTGCTGTCACCAGATTCACATAGACCATCCTACACATCATCCATCTATCTCTTTCTTTGGTCCTATTGCCGGTGAAAATACAATGTCTCTTTGCACCGAAGTACATGTTGCACTCTGTTGCAATCTATACCTTTTAAGTGGGCATGGGAAGTTGATGGCTCCGCATTGGAGTAGGGGTGCCTTGCGAGGAGGCTCTGCTGTTGCTGTGCATGCATCCGGCTCACGGTTACGTTTCCTTCTACTGGAATGTTCCATTCCGTGGCCAATTGCGTTTTCTTCAATGGTATGATAGGGCAGAGCTACAGGCAGGTAAAACCTTGCTCCAATGACCACCTATTGGACCAGTCTATCGGGGCCTGTAAATGAAGGTGGTCTCCGAAACCAGGGTGACCCTACAAGCACATTAATTTTGGTGCCAATGAATAGTGATCTTGTGGTGGTTGCTAATACCAGATAGTTATTGAAGCCAGGCGGTCTCTTGACCGTGTCTGTGTCTTGCTTGTATTCAAATTACACTGTAACTGCCACTAGCACAGCATCAAATGTGCCTTCACCGTCACCCTACAGCCACTGCCACTACAGCTGCAACAACGCCAGCATTTTCAAGAACCAAAATAATAATGGTGGACATCACGCAACTGCATTGTAAATAAAGGGGGGGGGGGGTTGTCAACTGGCAACTGCTCTATTCAGTTGCTATTCACTCTTGGCGCATGTGCTGGATGAAAAATTCTTTTATGAGTGACGTTGAACAAATTATGACGTTTCGGACCAGTCACCCATCGTCAGATATCATGAATATCAGATATAATGGAAAAGTAAAACAAAACGAAATAATAAAGCGGTTTGAAAAAAGCAAACAGGCGTTCCGGAGAAAGGAGATTTAACAATGCGATGAATAAAACAATAGATGTAACAATCCTGAAATGAAAAATGTATAAATATGTGATTTTGAAAATAGCACTATCCTTTATTACGATGAAATATACGCCTCCAATCATGGGCAGAAATGAGCACACCATCTGCTCAGCAGAGGGACTTTTAAAATAATTTTGATGATATGTAATGACTGAGCATTGACAGTGTGTTGTCCCCCGGCAAACACAAGGTGAACACGCAACACATAGGCCATTGAGGCTGCTTGAGAGCACGCGGCACAGTACTGCTAGGTGGAAGTAGTTGTTTTAACTTCATAGAAAACATGTGTGTATGTGTGTGTGTGTTTTAGTGAAGTCGCTCAAGGTCCAACAAATAGGTTCTTACATTCTTCCTTTAGAATTATACATTAAATTAAATATTTTGCTTCAAAAGATAACCGTGAGTTTGACTTTACTTTAGAAATCCTTAGCATTAGAAATTTGGGCCAGTAGGTTAATCAAAACAAGGAAAACTCATATGAAATGGTTCAAGTGAGGCTCATCATCATCATTTAATTGTTCAGAAATAGCAGTACCGTCATTGTTCTCCTTGTATCCATCAAGTTCTTCATTACACAATTGTGGAGAATGATCGGCATCTTGGTAACGACTCAAGGCTGTCCACCGATGTCAGGTAGATACTCTCGGTCGGTTCTCGGCGTTGTTGTTGCTGTTGGTGGTGGTGGCTTGCCCGTGCAGCACGGGCCACTCTTGTAGACGTGCCCGGCATGGCAGGCGATGGGAGCACACGCATGGAGTGAGGTCGTAGGCGAGGAGGTGGCAGTTCGACACCAGGATTGCACAGCACAATGTCATCATACGCGTGATTCTTGCCTATCTCGCTGTAGACATGAAAGTTGGTTGGGCAGCTGCCGTGCCGTGTGACATTTGCAGCTCTCGGCGGTGATGGCGTGTTGGAAAACCGCTGGGGAGAATCTCCTTCACTGATATCACTCAGAACATCCATCAGTTCATTCAGCTCACCATACAGCAAGATTAGATCATCGGTAGATGACACTGAGTTTGTCGAATTTTTTCTTGGAGCATGGCTGGCCATGAAGTGGAGGATCTCCTTGACGAGGTCATTGACTCCAGGTCGAGCACTGGCAGGAACCATCCAGCACCTCTGCATCAAGTCAAACGCATACTCCGGACAGCGGTGTGGCTGGCCAGGATGGAACTGTTCCCGTAGCTCCACCAGCAGCTCAATGTTGGTGTAGTCGTGGTACGGCTGCTGACCCAGGCTGAACACTTCCCACATGAGCACGCCAAACGACCACATGTCGCTTGAAGTGGTGAACTTGCCATCGAATAAAGCCTCCGGGGCCATCCAGCGCAGTGGTATCAGCGAAGTCTCAGGGCCTGAGCTGTAGTAGTCCTCACAGTATAAACCTTTTAGGACAGCAGGCCATACAACACAAGTAGAACAATCATACACATGTCACTAGCCGTTCTTTGTGGTTCGACCAAAGTGTTGCCGCTTGGAAGGTTTTCTCTTTACTCTTTATCGAAACTCTTCATTCAACCCAGGGCCGTGTGTGTTGGCTGGTCTGGCACGAGATAGTGTGCGGGGGTTGTTCTAGGGAGAGAGAGTGTCAGATTGTTTGTTGTTTGTAGTGTGACTATTACAAGTACTACAGCACCTGGCATGTACCCCGCATGGGGCACGGGGGGGGGGGGGGGGGCACGGGGGACACCCTAAAATGTTTGACCTACATGTTGGTTCACCATGCACCGATAGTGATCATGAATGACATGCACCAGCCATCCCACACATATGTGGCCGTGCACACCCCCCCCCCCCCCCCCCCCCGCCTAAAAGGGGGACCAGCTACGCTTCTGAGTACTCACCTTGGTTCAGTCCAAAGTCAGCCAGTTTGACTTCCATATTGCCACCAACCAGGAAGTTCCTGGCTGCTATGTCTCCGTGCACAAAGCAATTCTTTCCCAGATACTGCAGGGCACTGGCTGCCTGATAGACTATATACAGCTGCTGTGCGAGGCTGACTCGGGTGCAAGACGACATGGGCGTATCGCGGCATGATGCCAAGAATGCCTTCAAGTCACCCTGGTGACGACGACAACAAGGGAAGAGAGAAGACACTGGTGTTGTTGACTAGACCTGCGCAGAAATACTGGCACTGTATGTGTGGTCATAATCTTCCATTGGATATTACAGACACTTGCATGAACAGAATTGAAAAGGCGTAAATTCATGCAGATTGAAATACCAGCACTGGCAGCAGCAGATGCATCATCATGCGACAGATAGAGGCAAAGACAAGGTTATGGAATGCTGGTCTCTGCCAACATGGACTTCTCTAGTGTGGCGCATACACCTCAGATATTTATCAATTCACAGATCCGAGGGTCCAAGGGTCTACAGATCCAAGGGTCCAAGAGTCCACAGATCCAAGGGTCCAAGAGTCCACAGATCCAATGGTCCAAGAGTCCAGGTCCAAGGGTCCACGCACCCATGGACCCACGGTCCCACATACCCATGGATCCACGGATCCATAGAGTTTTCATATTTGTGTTCTTATAGAGATAACAGCAACACAACAACACAACAACAATGCCAACAACCACCACATTAGAATGCTCACCTTAGCCATATTTTCCAGCACTATCATCTGCGGAACATCAGCTGTGCACAGCCCAACCATCTCCACGATATTCTTATGCTGGAACGTTTTCAGTGCGTCGATTTCCAGTAGCATTTGTGCCGTACCTTCACCTTCAGCCGTGCGATGTAACTGCTTGATGATCACTTCGGTTTTGATTGGCGGCGATGCCCTGTCTGACTGCGGACCGGCTTCACTCAGCTTTGCAACGTACATTGTGATGAGGTTTCCCACGCCCATGCCTCGGTGCTGACGTATTCGACTTCTCTCAATCTGCTGCGAGGTGTAGCTGGCGAGCTGTTCGAACTGCTCCGTCTGGTCTTTGCTCTCGAGGAGTCCACGGCAGGACTGGTACATGCTGTACGTATGCAGCGGTACTAGGTTAACTGTACTGAGGCGCATGCTTGTTCTCGACGTGTCACCGCCACCGCCACCGCCATCACCACGCTTGTGGCCTCGTACTCGCCAGTAGATGCTCTCCTTGTGACGCACCAGCAAGGTGATTATGGCCAAGAGGGCAATGAGCACAGGTAGCAACCCTATTGAGAACCACACCCATCCTGGCATTCCTCCTGCACACAGACACACAACGTTCAGCAGCAGTGCACATTGCGGCAACTGGTAACCACAGCCCACGATAGAGAAAAATACTGGTGTGACACAAAATGTGTGCCCGGACACAATTGTGAAATGGGACTGGTAAGTTTTTCCTCCAGTGCAAACGTAGATACAGGGATAGATGAAAGCTGATTCCAAGACATAGCATTGAGCAGCCCAGTACATGTACCAGTTTTAGCAATCCTCACTGTAGAACAGGAGACATCATTATGCGGAATCACAGTGACTAGTACCGCACAGGAGAGATTTGTCTGCATACACTATGGTAGCCAACAAAGATAATTATGCACAGTAACAGATTATGCTTACCAGCTGATGTTGCCTCGGTATCTGCATCTTCAGTACTTGAACCTAAGCCAGCGCAAAAAGAATAAATAGCGTTACATGAGCAACTGTCAAATTGACTTCTTTGATCACGCCTGCACAAGCTCTACCCAAACGAGAATTTTCTTTTAAAGGTAATCCACAAGTTATTGTCAATTTCCAATCAGTCGGCAGGAAGTGAAAGCTCCCTGCCACCAGCACTAGAAGGAAACCTCTTGCTGTTGATAGTAATATTCCCATGATTCCACTTACCATCCACATGCACTGTGCACGGGGAACTGGCTTTACCCACACCAACACGGGTAGCGCCAGCCACCGTAAAGCTGTACTGTCCGGGCAGGAACAGACTGTCCAGCAGGATATTCTCCTCGTGTGCCGACACGTTGATCATGGAAAACGCCGCACTGGTGCTGTTCATGACTCCGTAGCTGATGACGTAGGCGACAAGGTCACCGTTTGCCTTGCCGTATGGTATCTTTGACCAGGTCAAATTGACTATGGATGACTCAGTGGTGACTTTGTGTGACTCACATAGCAGGCTCGGTCCTTGAGACGGTACTGCGAGCAGTCAAGACAGTACACAAACTCAACACATCAGCGAAAGTGACGGTAATCGCAATGATCAAGAACACACACAAGATCTGAGGAGCAACTGGGAAACGTATGTTGACTGAAAGGAAATCCACGTGGCACAGCAACAGTCATTGACAGTCTTACTGATCAAGCACACAGGAAATACATTGTAGTTTGTAAAGAGAAATAACATGCTTACCACTCTCCAGGGTGTTTACCTCCACACTAGCGTTTGCCTGGCCGTACGCCGTAAGCAGCTTCACCACAACTCGATAGCGAGTTCTGGCATTCAGCTGCGTCCAAGTGTGTCGATAGCGCCGCGGAATTGTGTCAATAAATGGTATATCCACAATGCTGACCTCTGGCTTGATATCCAGTGCGGGTAGTGGCAGTGGTATTAGCGTAGCTTGAAGTGATTTGATCTTGCTGTTCGGATACTGTAGCCATTCTATATCAACTGCTGTGCTGTTGAATTGACGGACTTGCAGCGACTGAATCTCCGGTTCTACAATTTTAAAGGACAATATGAGATCCAGATGTGCAGTGAGAAACCCTCTATCATGAAAAACAGCAACACAAATGCTCCACGGAATTTTGCAACATTGCAAATGTATGATGATCCACAGATAGGAACAGCAGTGAAATCCGAAACAAGATAATAATATATTGTTTCCGTACTAAGAAATCATTTCTCTACACAGTCCAAACACTCGCACATGGTTTCTCACAGTCCAAACACTCGCACATGGTTTCTCACAGTCCAAACACTCGCACACTCGCACATGGGGTTTCTCTGCTGGAACGGCTACTTTAAAAAAGATTCACGAAATTGTCAGGCCTTGTCTGATAGTTTGATGAATTTAAAGTGATGTTATCAGCAGAGAGACCGTGCGTGTGTGTGTGTGGGGGGGGGGGGTGTATGGGTGTGTGGGGGTGTGTGTGTGGGTGTTCCGACTGAGTCGAGTAATGTGTAAAATGGAATTTGCAAATCCTTCGAAACTTTTTACCAAGAAATCAGCCAGAAATAATGCCTTCCAAGCAGGGTACATGTGCCGGGATTCACCATTCACCAATCACCGGGTGGGGGGGGGGGGGGCACAACCACTCAATAGAGGTGAGAACCTTGTACTCACCATCTTCCATGGTCTTGATGAAAAGCCAGGCTGAGCTAGGGCTATCACCGCTCTCAGTTCGCACCACCACGTCGACAGCATACTGCATGTTGGGTAATAGGTCCTCGAGTGTTGCCGTGTGAACACGACGATGTACGGACACAGTCTTTGCCTCCAGAAAAGACGCTCCGACAACCGATCGCCGATCTCTGCTAGAGGCTGAGACATTGGGGGCATTCTCTATGCGGTAACGTACTAGATATTCTAGAATGTAACCTGTTATTTCAGTGAGATGCAGTGGCAACCATGACAGCTCGGCCTGGCGTGATGAAACTGCAACAACTTGAATATCGTGCACACTCGTCGATGGAGCTGAAATAGCAAGAAGGATAGGCAGTTCCCTTACAATCAGGCATGGAAAATCATAGTAACATAGAGGTTCCGTGACATGTGCACCCCATAAGACTTACTGTCACATGCAGGCTTGTAAATGTGTTGTGCCGGGCCTGGGCGCACTAGGATACAAACCAAGCAGTTGTTAGTCTACAAGACAAGTTGTAGAATTCTGCCAAAAACTCTAGCAGTAGGGCCAGCACAAGTAGCGGGAGCGACAGCATTGGCACTGGCAGCAGCAGCAGAGGCAGTAGCAGAGGCAGTAGCTGTAATGGCACGTGTAGGTGGTGGGTAGGTGGTGGGGGGGGGGGGGGGCAGCAGACTCTGAATCATTATCCCTGCGGTCTCCCGACACACCATCACAACATACCTGATTCTCCCGTACACACGAGTGCTTGTGTCGTTGCAACGTAGCGATAGTCTGGCTTCTCAGACTCGCCGCCACTTTTCAGCATCCTGGCAATCTCCACCGTGTACTTGCTATACGGACGAAGACCTGGGCATTGCACAACAGCAACGGTAGTTATGTTACAGCAATGCAGAGATCAGAAAAACACCACAGTCCATTCATCTAAAATAGCTGGATTTTGAAAGGCCGATCTTGGCCGAATTCAGGCTCAAAAAGTAGACAAACCGGCCCCACCTTAAACTTGAAAAATCTGGGTTAGGGATCTGCTTCTCCATGCATTTTTCCATGGCATACCTGTCCCAATTTTGAAAAGTCTGGCTGAATTTCAATTCCCTGTCCTTGGACTTTTCTGGCCTCAGTCAGGTAAGGAACAATTGCATGGGTCTCGCAATGCTGGATGTACTGTTGTTTTCACAATATCTACAACTTTACCGTGATGGGACACAGCAAAAGGTCTGGATGCCAGTTTCCAATGAATGGACAGTGAACAATCAATCAAACCAATGTACATTTGAAATGACATAAGAGCATCTGTAATCCACCCTTATCAACAGTATTACTGTGCAGTGTACAATACAGTCTATGTGCATAAGATAGCAGTCACACCTTTGAGCATACAGGGATGCCCAACCTCCAGACACGGCTAGCCATAAAATATTACATGTAAATTATGATTTATGTAAAGAACATGACCTAACTGAGAAGAAGTAGCGACAACATGGCCTAACAACATCACCTCCACGATCACCAATTTGGGTTCCGACCAGCTCGTTCCACGACACAACTGCTCACACTTGCTGTAAATGATTGGAAACTGGCCCAGGACCGCGGAGAGACTACCAGTGTAGCCTTTGTCGACCTCAGCAAGGCGTTTGATCGCGTCCAGCATCAACAGTTACTCGTTGCGCTCCATGGCATGGGTGTTCATGCAAGCGCCCTGCGTTGGTTTGCGTCGTACCTCGCCGGGAGATCTCAGCGTATCGTCACGCAAGCCAGCCAGTCTTCAAGTCTTGCAGTGTTTCGAGGAGTTCCTCAGGGAAGTATTTTAGGCCCTACCCTTTTTAATGTCTACCTGAGGGACCTTCCCCGGCTTGCGGAGACAGCGGGTTCAAAATTACTGATGTTCGCAGATGACAAGACAGTCTACTCTAGTGATCCGTCGAAGGCGCGTTCCGAAGCCAAGTTGTCATCAGCACTGGAGATACTAAACAACCACCTTGGCTCCCTTGGCATGCAGATAAATACCGACAAAACCGTCGTCATGCAAATCCATCCCAAACGTGCCACAGGGAGTCAGCAACAACCAAGGCAACAACTGCAAATCACCTTGTCAAATGTTACGCTAGGGGAAGTGGAAAGCACCAGATGCCTAGGAGTCGTTGTTGACAATAAGCTGTCCTTTGACCAACACATTAACAATGTCGTCCAGAAAGCCTCACGGAAGATTGGTGTACTGCGCCGATCTTTCCGCCAGATGAACCTGGTTGCCCGCCGTACTTTCGTTGTTGGTGTTATTCAGCCTGATCTAGAATATGCTCTCCCTGTACACCTTTCGTTTATATCCGCTAAAAATAGAAACAAGCTAGCCTCACTCCTCCGGCGCGCTGTACGAGTTGCTTGTGGCGCATCACCCCAAGCTAATATCACGCCACTTCTTCACCACCTCAATGTTTCCTCTTTCCAATATCGATCAGCATTTTTGTTCCTTGTATTCATTTTCCACTGTTACTGTATTAAGCTGGCTGTTTGCTTGCAGTCCCTCTTTCCCATCTGTACGTCTACCCGAACTACTCGCGGCTTAACAACTCATAACATGAGTATCAATCGCTATATCTGTGTCTGCTGTGGGCTTTCTGTCCTTTTCAAGTAAATCGGCTCTTGTTTGGAATTATTTACCAGACGACCTGAAGTCCTGCACTACTATCGCAGATTTCCGCGTCAAATTGGCTATTTGGCTAAAAGACAGCTTAACTCTTAATCATTGTTGTGATTTGCTTTCAAGCAATGTGCATAATCAGTAAATTGATGTTGCTGTTTTTGTTTTGTTTTTTTTGGGTTTCCCGTTCTCGGGGCCTTCTATTCGGTACTCTTTGTAGTTGTACTTCTGTACTGTTGAGCTATCCGAATTCAAATAAACACGAAAAAAACTAAAAAAACTTAAAATTAAATATGGGGCATGCTACTACATGTACATGTACATGCAATGATCACAAGTCAAGCACTCTCCTCCCAGTTGAACCTCATCGCTCACTTACCGTCCAGCTCTATACTGACAACATCACCATAGTCGGTATCATCATTATGCACCTCACTTCGATTCAGTGGTGGTACATTGGAGGGTGAGACGAGGTCGTTGCAGCGGCCATGTAGCATAGCCCGAACGGTGTAGAGCAGCATGGAGTTGTCACGTTCTACGCTTGCTACGGCGCTGTCGTGCCAAGTCACGTTCAGGCCTCGGCCATCGTCGCTTGTCATTATCCCATCGATACTCAGCTCCGGATCTGTGCACGGGAATGCAGCAAGGCCACACACGGAAATCGCAATGGGGGAAAGTGTCTAATGAAATACCTGCTTTTTCCTTTTCACAGACTTGCATTACATTTCTTCTTGTACTGGGGTTTTGTCAGTTGGTAGTTGAAAGAAACCAAGCATATGACAGAGTACACCTTATAACAACCCTTGGCAAGGTGATGAATGACAGAACTGTCTAAACTGGGGAATTCCCTGATCACCACCATGCATGATACGCCCGTATATAAATCAATCTCCGTATGAATTTACAAGAGTGTGAGTAGCAAGAAGCTGATTTCCCCGCATCCCGCACTGCATTATTCGAATATTCTGTCCATTCTTCAGGGAAGTGCGCTAGTTGAGTATGCACTTCAACCAATACCTCGAGATACGGTGAAATCTGTCTAAGCCGACCGTTCAAGGAACCTTACACAGTGTGATCCCTGGTTATAGGTGGTCTTCTTATCCGGCATCATTTCACTACAAATAACACCCCTTGGTCCAAGTTGTAGTGGTCTTCTTGGACAGGCGGTCATCTTCTCAGAGCGGTCACCTGTCCTAGGAAGGTTTTACTGAACATGAATGTAGACTGTAGCGTGTTAAGTTATGGTTAAGTTAAGGGTTCCAGGTTCAAGGTTCAGGGTTCAGGGTCCAGAGTTCGGGGTTCAAGGGTCTCTCAACTGCATATAAAGTTCACTCATAGTGACTGTTGCAGTTCGCGGCAGCTTGATGACTGGCAATGGTGTCTACCTATATTCCCTTGCAGCTTACCATGAGTTAGAGTAGTGTGCACATGTCCTGCTCCAAGCATCTGCCCCTCGTGCCTCTTCCCAGCACTGTCCGCATACCAAGCAGAGACCAGGACGTAGACGGAGGAGTTGAGCGGTGGATCAGGGATGGTCAATGTGCGTTGGCTTGGCGAGTACAGGCGATGCGACTGCCGGTAATGGTAGAATGAATGGTCCGGTGTGGATGTCGCTGACTGACCTTGGATCTCGTTTGGCATCACATTGGCCCACAACAGAGTGATTCGATAGCCAGATACGGGACTTTGCTGGTACTGTGCCTCGGACCACTCCACCTGCAAGCCATACTCGGGCACAAATCTAACAGCAGCAGCTGATGGTTGAGATGGAACTGCAATGGTGTAACAGAAACAAAACAAGAAACAAGAGTTGTGCATGAGTTGAAGCATTGCTTACAGCAGGTAGCAAGATTCTTAGCATCATTCGTGAACTAGCACTCGGCCTTTACAAATTTCAAGTAGCATAGTTACCAGAAGGGAGAGTGAACGTTGAAACAGATAGCTTCTGCTTGGACACTGGCACAGCAAACTGGCTGTACGCTTCAACGGAGATCTGGAGAACAACAGTCACACAAGAACCACTGGATTTCTGAGCCGAGAAGACTGAAACAGAGCAAAAATGACTGTCCATAAAGATGGAGAAGGCTGAGTACAAGATAGAAGCGATGGAGAGGTGCGACTCGTACAGGAGTACATTTCATACTAGACACTGGAAGCACAGTCATGCCACGCCAACCTTCTATCAGAGTCTTACCTCATACAGTGTGTCTCCCTGTAGATCGGATAGTGTCCAGGTCACCGCCGTCTTGCCAGTAGTGTCCGTAACACTGCTGTTGACTATCTGCCGGTGGTCTGTGAACGTTGAGTTGGAGGAGAGCGACGTGGTGTGAACCAGGAAACTAGCAGGCTGGTAGGGTCGCTGGTGTTCTTGATCCGTTCTCCACTGTACAGTTATGGAGTGAGACGAGCGGGACACGATCTCCAGGCCCACCACCATCAGCACTAATATACATGTGACACACACACACACACACACACACTCACATATATACACACACACACACACACATTAACACATGCGCATCACACATTAACACATGCACGTCATGTGTTTTCACAAAAAGGCTCCATTCAAGCGGTGCCATAATTACGGCAATACGACCGATCAGTATTCACCAAAGACCGATCACTGGAAGGTTGTGAACCCGGTGCCAAGTAACAGATTGACAAGAATCATCAGAGCCCACACACAACTTACAACCTGTACTGTACTTCACCCGCGAATGCAAAGAGAGAACTCTTACGTATTACGAACATGATGGCTCCACACAAAACCAGCACCCGCCAACTAACCTGATGGTGACGTTCTGTGAATTGCAAACATTGTCTGGGGAGACGTCGTTTCATCAGTACTGGTCAGCTGAGCGGACACGTTGTAGAATGTGAATGCTGTCAGATCAACCAAAAGCGCCTGATTGCTCGGCACTTTCACCGAGATAGGGTTAGAGGACTGGCAGTAGACTGCCGAGACGGCCGCGACGTTGGAGCAGTGCTGTGACAGGGCATAGTACGTGACTATGTAGGAGACTCTGGGGCTTGGTAAGCGGTTGGCGGAAGAGTTGCGTATGTGCTCCGGCCAGGTCAGCATCATAGTGGAGTTGGACTGAGAGAGCAGCGTTAGAGGTCCTATCGTGGATTCATCTATCATGAGAAACACACACACACACACACACACACACACACACACACACACGCACACACACACACACACACACAGGCACAGGCACAGAGACTAACATCCATGCCGTTGGGTGAGCTCAGAATGATAGAAGCTGTTGGATATTCGTAAAGCAGATTGGGTAGAAATAAGAAGACTGTCTTCAGAATGAGATGATCACAAAGTATATGAGATCACTAGTACCTTGCGGAGGAAGTTGCAGTTGAGTCTCCTGGCCAAATTCGCCCCAACCAGCTTTCGTTGCCGCCCGAAGTTGAAACACATAAGTGATTCCGGAGGTCATGTCGGTTATGTTCATACTCCAGGTCTGTGCAGAAATGGTCAGTACCCTGTAAGCATCAGCATCAGCAGTGTCTTCTCGATACCTGAGTTGCTGCTCAGTCAATACGCCATTGGACAAGGTGTTTGTCCAGCGCCAGGAGAGGAATGCAGACGTGCCACTGGTCGCTAGCGGTACAAGCACTGGAGCAACAGGATCTGCACAGACACCACATTGAAATCGTTGTTATTAGGTCAGTACCACCATGTGTTCTGTGTGCTGTGTGCTGTGTAGAAGAGAATGTAAGTGAATACAGCACTCATCAACAAGTGCATATTTCTGCTGTGCTCCATTTTCTTAGGCGACATATTCAATCTAATTGGTCAACAGTTTAAAAAAAAAGTAGAACTTCTTGTCTGCCAGCAGAAAGATACTGACACCTCCTCCTTGTATGTATAAATCCCAGTAACGTGTTATCCAGCACAAAATGATATCCCTGGTTTTTTTCTGAGTAATTTGTCTACTTGGATGTAGTTCTGCACAGTTACAGCATCTTGTATTACAGTAAAGAACTAATGATACCCTCAGACACAATGACATGGATCACGTGGTTGTCTACACTGCACCTGAATGCTAACTCACTGCTTTCCGATGTCTCGGCATCCACCGCGGGACTCCAAGGGCCATAGCCAGCTTCCGTAGCAGCTCGAACCCGTGCCAGGTAACCGGTGAAAGGCAGCAAGTTGTTGAATGTCTCTGTAAAGTGGCTACCCTCGATGGCAAACTCCTTTCCCGCGAGTGTTTCAGAAGTGTTCTGCACAGGCCGCAGCATAACCTGGTACCTCAGAATGTGTCCATTTTCAAAGATGCCCTCCATAGCATGCCATCTGACAGTGACGGAGGTTGTGCTTGTAGCAAGTACGGTTAGATTAGGAGGGTATGCCGATGGAACTGCACATGAGCGGAACAGAGACAATACATCCAGAATCTGATCTGATCAACATCTTCTCGGAATAAAAAATAACGATGGTAACGATGGTGTAAACCACTCTTGCAAACATCATAGCTAAGGACTTGCAAATAAGGTGGTACTGTAGAAGCAGAGATATCTGTCAGAAATATAACAAAAATCACGGTTCGTGTCACGTGCAGTCAGTTAGACTGACGTTTCAGCATCTGCTGGAACAGGTACGCCGCCACTCTCAGCTATTGAGGTGCAGGTGCAGGAATATATTATTAATATAATTTTGTCAGACCGGTAATTAACCAAGGTGCTTTCCGACTAATTAAAAAATGTCTGACTAACCACGGCGTGTCCACTCCTTCAAAATATTTTTAAAATGTTCCGGGAATGAATTCCTGAACGAACAGACTGAATTTCTCAGGAGTTGGACAAAAGTTGGACTTTTCAGCATCTGCAGGAACGCCGCCACTCTCAGCTATTGAGGTGCAGGTGCAGGAATATAATGTTATTTTGTCAGACCGGCAATTAACCAAGGTGCTTTCCGACTAATTAAAAAGGACGGACTAACCACGGCGTGTCCACTCCTTCAAAATATTTTTAAAATGTTCCGGGAATGAATTCCTGAACGAACAGACTGAATTTCTCAGGAGTTGGACAAAAGTTGGACTTTTCAGCATCTGCAGGAACGCCGCCACTCTCAGCTATTGAGGTGCAGGTGCAGGAATATAATGTAATTTTGTCAGACCGGCAATTAACCAAGGTGCTTTCCGACTAATTAAAAAGGACGGACTAACCACGGCGTGTCCACTCCTTCAAAATATTTTTAAAATGTTCCGGGAATGAATTCCTGAACGAACAGACTGAATTTCTCAGGAGTTGGACAAAAGTTGGACTTTTCAGCATCTGCAGGAACGCCGCCACTCTCAGCTATTGAGGTGCAGGTGCAGGAATATAATGTAATTTTGTCAGACCGGCAATTAACCAAGGTGCTTTCCGACTAATTAAAAAGGACGGACTAACCACGGCCGTACGGCGTGTCCACTCCTTCAATATACTTTTTAAATATTCCGGGGATGAATTTCTGAGCGAACACACTGAATTTCTCAGGAGTTGGACAGAAGTATTCTCCTATTGAATTCTCTGCTGGAACTTGTCCAGGAACTACTGGTAGAGTGTTCCGTGTGCGAAGCACAGAGCCATGATAGTTTCATGTGGATCCTTTCTTGGGATGTGTATGAGCCTGGAAATTGCACACTCTGTGCTAGCTTAGCTAGCACACGGTTTAGTTATTATGAAAATGTAATGTTGATAATTCCGAGGACAGGATAATGCACTTACCACTTGCTTCTGTGCTGAAGACCAGCGGTGTAGAGCGTGGACCTTCTCCGATGCGCGTCAATGCGGATATGCTGAATTGGTACACCTTTCCAGGTATGAGGCCCGTATAGCTCCATGTCATGTCAGACATATTGGATAGGACTGTGACAATCGAAAAGAGAAAAAAAGACTCAAAAATGCTCGAAAATTGGAACAATGGGTTTGAAAAAGAGATTTGGTCCAGACTATAGTTAGGGGAGACTGAGAGTAACGATGGTGTAAACCACTCTTGGCACGAATAACGCTTTTAAAAGACAAAATGCGTGCTAACTCAAAAGAAAGTTCAGCCTGGAATGCATGTATTATGCTGGGCAAATTTCCGCTAGCATAAAGCCATATTGGCGGAGCACAAGGAACACATTTCCAGAAAGAGAAGCAGGAGTTACTGACCGTAATGGGATACGGATTCAAGTGAGTTATCACCCGAATGGTTGCCACTGCCATTTGCACTGATCCCAAGATAGAAGTGGTACGCAATGATGACTCCATTCTGCTCAATCAGTGACGGTGGTTGCCAGGATACGGTTACGCCAGTTTCGGTTATACCATCTGCCTGCACGCTCTGAGGTGCCGCTTCTGGAACTGGACAGGTGCAGAGGAGAACATATCATTGTGCAGGATGAGCATACAAGTCAGACAGTGAGATCACATGACAGTCATGATGCGGCATCATTGTAAAAGGCTTCCCTTATCTCCCCTGATCCAGCATTCTCATCTACCGGGCAACTTTCTGACCCACAATTTTGGCTTTTTAACAGAAAATGGTGCCAACAAAATTTAACATTGATTGGCATTTCATATTGGTTACTAGCATGAAATCAGTCTGTATGTTCTGAGTTTCAGTCTGTATGTTCTGCATGAAATCAGTCTGTATGTTCTGAGTTTAAATCAGTGTGTATGTTCTGAGTTTCAGTCTGTATGTTCTGAGTTTCGGGCGATGCCTAGTTACGCGGGGCAGTGCCCAGTTACAATGTGCCCACGTAAGTGTAGGTCTACTGTATGTTTTGCTGGGTAAAGACAAGGCCAACTCTGACCATGGGGCAAAGGTCCGTAGAACAGTGGTACCTGCACATGTACATGCACGTGAAATCTGCAGCCTCGAGTTCTGCAGGCCAGTTGCATGAGGCGGTTACCATGGTTACCAGGCTTTTCCCCAGAACTACATTGTACGCTTTCAGCATATTTGACTGCAGCTGAGCAAAGGTATACTATTGGAGTGCAGAGACTGGTTCAATCTTGATTGAAGAATGTTAATCGTATTATCCTTGCTGCTGTCTGCAGCGTGATGCAGCCTGATGCCCATGTAAGTTTCTGCGTGCAAAGATTTACGGGCCACTCCCTGGCTCGCAACCTCCTTCAAAGTTATAAAAGAAAAGAAAAAAAGTGATGTGAGCTTACCATCTTCCTGCGTTACAATGATATGTATATCACTGTAGCGCACACCATTCATTTGTAACACCTGGACAGCGTAGCGTTGATATTCGTCCAGACCGAACAGTGTGACTTGGCCACCTTCAGGCATGGCATGATGCTGACATGACTCTGTCCGCTGCTGTGCATTGATGGCACACACAACAGCTATCAAGTGCAGGGGTGTGCTGTGGCTGGTATTGTGCTGGTGTCCAGCATCGTTCAGAACAGCCGCAGCGCTTGGCATAATGTGCTCCTGCACTGCACTCAGGTTGACTAGTACTATCAGCATTGTACTGCTGGGGCTAGTAACAATCACAGGCAGCGGTAAAGCATCATCTTCCGGTAAGTCCTTGACAGTCACCTGCATCACAGCGCTATGCTCAAGACCGGCACGATTGAGCAGGGTATAGCTGAACGTCATCTCCAACGGTGCCTCTATTATGCTAGTCGACTCTGTTGTAGGGAGATCAACCAACACGGTGTCATTGTCACTGTCAGGAGAGGTACCATTCAGGCCATCAATGCTGTCCGTTGGTTCAGTAGGCACAAGCCTATTGCTCAACGGGATCTCGAACGTTCCTCTAGCATAGTGCAGCTGACACGATGCGCCGTCCAGCGGACAAGAGCAGCCGGATGTAAGGTTGCACATGATCTGAGCACAACGGGGAGACATTATTGAACAGAGCGATAAGCTAACGGCAAAAGTGACAAACTGTACACAAGCAAACTTACTGTGTCACATGCCAATTCAGTGCCCTCAACTCTACCAGAGCTTTGCTGTAGTTACTGGGAAATGGGGGAAAGTAAGCATGCAGCTTTAAAGCATTGGTAGAATACGGCATGTAGCTTTATAAAAAAAAGAGCTACATCTGCATGGCTACATCAGTATATACTGGATACTCCCAAACTAGGAACTCATCCAAGTAGGTTTACTGTAATAAATATTATAGCACTGGGATAACAGCTGTATGTGTGCAATCTGGAACACTTGAAAGTATTCATGAACGAAAGCAGTGTAGCAAGGTGGATGGTGCATTGAAAAGGCCTGCGCCGCAGAGGAGACCCTGGTTTCCTACAGGACGTTTGGGTGTTTGTTTACTGAGCTCCGGGATGCAACTTACCGCAGGAATTGCCCCCCCCCCCCCCCCCCTCCCCACCTCACATACACGCCTTCACCTCCCCTCTGTACTTTCTTTTAAAACAGACAATGTCTTGTGTGGTGTTGGTGGCTGAAAACAAGTACTATGTACTATGTAAGTCGGATGGTGATAATCCGATAATCCGATAATCCGATAATCCGATAATCCGATAATCCGATAATCCGATAATCCGATAATCCGATAATCCGATGGTCATAACTCGTAACATTTTGTCCTTCTTCTTTTCACAATAATTATGTACTATGTACATGTGCTGTTTACCTGGGATATGGCACTGTATGGCAGTGGCAGGTCAAGTGACGCACTCCATTCCGTGTCTAGTGATGATTCCACTGTCACCTGTACCTGCTCCATGCCACTCTCTTCATCCGCAGTCGACATCTCCAGCAGCACTAGCCGTGTATTATGCCGATACCTGACACCTGCTAGATTCCCCACGTAGGATTCATCCTCTCCCATGTCGAGACCTTCGACCAATAGATGGCTACTGACGCCTGTGTATGCATGTAATGACATCATCACAGGCGGACTAAGGTCCACATAGGCAGACACGGAGGAGGACTTGGTTGCACCGAGAATGCCTCCAGCGAAGATCGCAATGTGCAGCTCTGCACCTGGCATGAGCAGCTCAGGATAGTCGAATGATACACGCTGAGCGAGCTTTGGCCGAACTCGACCATCCCTGCACTTCTGCTTGCCGTCCACAGTGGCGCATGCTACGTAGTTAAATGATATCACGCCACGCAGATTCTTCGTACCGTGAATGGACAGTTGTCCAAACGTCTGGTCGTAAATATCTAACAGGCCAGGAATCCCCTCGACCGGTAGCAGGTAGTGGCTGTGCTCTGATATGAAGCTGTTCAGGAAATGATCTTTCCACGTGACCTCAATGGGCGACTTGGAGCTCTTCCACGTCTTGTTATGAAGTGAGGTGATCTGCACTGGGTTAGAGTCCAGGGTCTGTATCTGTGCGGCACTGTAGTCAGCCACCAGGACTAGCTGCCTAGCGAGCTGCGTGGCATTGCTAGCAGTGACAACGGTCAGCACAAATGAATAGATGCCCTGCCGCAGGTAGACAGTGAAGGCATCGCGTGGCGGTGCGTAGAAGTCGAGTTCGAAGATCGGGCCCGGCGCCAGCACAAGCTTGTCGGTGGCTTGGTCGAAGAGCATGGGAAAATACTCAAAATGGTAACCGACTATATCGCCTCGCCAGCCGCTCCAATACGTGCGTATAGCTGCTGTAAACTGTCCTGGCAGTATGATAGCTATGCTTGGCGTGGCAGTCAGAGCACTGGGGACAAGCAGACCATCTGCTAGCGCACAGCCTGGCAAGTCGGACGTGGGCGGCCGCGAGCAATGGTACGCTGGCTGACCTCGTTCCGATGTCGGTGGTAGGTCTGTAGTAGCTGGTGATGTGCTCTTGACCGGCTCGGGTACAGCGGCTCGGACTGGAGAGCTGGTTATCCGCGCAGACATCAGCTCACTTTGAGCAGTAGGAGGGGTTTCAGTGGCAAGAGTGTGTGCTGCTGGAACCCCTGTCATTGGATCTGTATGCCCGGACGTGCCTTGAGCTTGTGTCCTTACAGGCTGCTGCACAGTGGTCTGCTCCGCTTGTGTTGGACGCACCATTGGTCTTGACTTGCCAGTCTGAGCTGGTGTTGAGTGTGTATCTTCTGCAAGAACGCCCTGCTTAGGATCTACGGTAACCTGACCGGCAATAGTTGGATAGCTAGTGGCTGTGATGGCAGGCACTGGCACATGGATGCGTGTAGGTGTTTCGTGTAGAGGAGCAGTGAGAGCATGCCCTGGCATGGGAATCTCTTCTGATGTAGGTGAGCTAGTAGGATGAGACTCCGGCACAGCTGTTGTTGTAAGTGGTTGGATTCTTGCAGCGCCAGCCACACTGCTGACAGGATCGGGACTAGCAGCATACTGCGTGCCTGAGTTTGCGACCGCCGGTTGCGTCAGCGGCTGAAGTGCAGTGTTGGCGATATTAGCGACGGGTGCAGAGCTTGCAGGCTCCTCAGACACACAGCCTAGGTCAACGGGTCTGATGTGAATTACACTGTGCACACACAAACACACACAAACACACACAAACACACACACACAGACACACACAAACACACACACACAGACACACACACACACAAACACACACACAAACACGCACACAAACACACACACAAACACACACACACACAAACACACACACACACACAAACACACACACACACACACACACACACACACACAAACACACACACACAAACACACACACAACATAGAGGTTACTGGCACTGTACATGCAGGGTTGGTTGGCTTGCAGGCCATGGACTATGGACCATGGACTATCTTCAAAAACTGGAAGGTGGTGCTCAGAAATCTGCACCTCGAAGCCATAGAAACGATTGTTGAAATCTCAAATCCCAGATTGGGCGGTGTTATCCAGTCATCTTTGCCTGTCCTTCTTAATCTGAACTGTCTTACGGACGAGTTACTGAACCCAGCTTACCACAGACAAGCGCTGGCATATCTCATGCAAGTTGAAGGCAACAACACAATGTCATGTAGAGGTCCTGGCTACCACGCATCTCACAATGACTGGCATCATCATCACTAACATGACTGTATTGCAGAGAATGGTGCTGGCAATAAGAGACAGGCAGTGACAGCCACACAACACATCATTGCAACTGCTTCTACATAGTGGATAGCTATACTATAGCTCTCCACTGCCCCCCCCCCCCCCCCCCCCCCCCCAGGCCCACACACACACACACTACAGCATTGTACTCTACCCATGACCAGATGACCATCTCTTACAAACACACACTCAGTGGTGGGATTCACAACGCAACAATTTCAAACCCATAGCTGTCGATTAAAACATCACGACAATATTGGAGAGACGGTCTGCGTTGAACTAGAGGTACGGGTACGGGCACCTACCCTGGTGCCTGCTGTAGGTCTGCGTCGTGACCAAGCTGCCACGGAACGAAGGACACGCTGGGCGCCTCGCCAATGCACTCGAACTCAACGTGCAGACTTGCTACAAAGCCGATGAGAGTATCGGGGCCTAGCAACACTGGCGGCTGCTGCTCTCCTGTGAGCGGGGAAATCAGACCAAGCCACAGCAGGCATCATACTTGTAAAACAAAACATACTGGTTAAAAGCACATGTCATGGAATGCATATTCGGGACCAATATCAGCCCCCACAATGCTTCAGTCTCTGTGTATTGATTACTAAGCTTGTATGCGGGATCACAAGGCTTATCTACGGATCCAAAAAGTGTTGAATAATTACTCCGCTGTACAATGCTTGCATCTCCTCTCCTGGAGATGGAAATAATCTAATCTAATCTTCATTCGAACTGGGAATCGAACTCACAACCTCGTATTCGGCAACGCTCTGCAACCACTAATGGCACTATGCCAACCACGCACCTCGGGAGGTCCACTCTGGGATTGGGTACCGGACTTCGGTTGGGGAGGGGGGGGGGCAAAGGCGGCGAGGAAGGGGAGATCATGAGCACCACCCTCCCTATGTCGAGCTCATTGAAACAGGTCTCTAATGGTCCAGCCAAGACACCACATACTAACAAATCAGTCATGAGAATTCTTCTCTACACTGGAATATGGCATGTGTAGCTCTACACTGGAATATGGCATGTGTAGCTGAGAGAACAGTAGAATGCCGATTCTCCGAACGCCAACTATTCGAATGATCATTATCCGAAACGCCTGTTTGCACTGGATTTTAGGGATAAAAATGAGTTTTTGCTGATTTTCTCCACCCAAAGCACCTTTAAAATGGTGCACAGGATACATGGCAACATTGTGGGGTTCAAATGGGCACCCAAAGTGTCATTTTGAGGAGATTGAGTGCGTCTAATTCCTGTAATATGGTTCAAGAGAATGAGAAATGATGAGGGCGCGAGGGGATATACACATTTTAGATGAATGTGTGACTGCTCCCTTATCCGAACACGCTCCTCATCCGAACCCCTCGGAGTCAGCCCCGCGCATCGAGAGGTACGGATAATGGCACTCCGACTACTGTATGCATCCAATTAATGACGCACTGCATGCTCCAGCAAAATACACACCTGGCTCCAGGAAGACATCGGTGTTCTCACTCCCAGCGTAAGCTGCCTGCCAAGACCCGGTACTGGCAGACACCGACGTCACGGCTATACCAAAGTGCTCAATGTCGAACAGCGTCAGCTCTGCAGGTGCACTACTGCTTGCTATCTTGGGCTGCCCCGGGCCGGTAGTAGCATTGTCGCCTGGTGAACGTGCAGCTTGGCCCAATGCGGCAGAGCTTGTCGAAAAGGACAGCAAGGAGGATATCTGCAGGAGACAGAGTAGATTGTGAAGAATGCAGTGAATTCAATGTTACAAATGCAATGTACTGGTAATGGGTGACGGTGCTAATGCCTGGACGGCAACACTGGAGTATCCACCATTGCGAGTTGGGTGAAAACGTATTTTCCGGAGTAAAAGCTCGACCCCCCCTCCATTTTTTTTGCCACGAAATACAGATATCTATCCTATTTATCACCGTTAATTTGATGATCGGAGTATAAGCCCTTTTTTGGGTGAATTTTGAGTGTTCAAAGTGCCGCCTATACTCCAGAAAATGCAGTACGGAACTTACACTGGAGAATGTTGACGGTAGAAACTCGATGTCAGCAGCCAGGTGAATTGGAGTATGGTCGGATGGAGTTGCACTGTGGAGTGAAAGCAGAACAGATGGAATAAACAGAACATAAGTTATTCACATCCACTGAACACTTTCAGTGTAACGCTGTAAAGTGTAAGTGCAGGGGTGTTGGACGGTATTTTGGGTGGTATGGTCAACTATATCAGGCTAACCTTTAGTAGAATACCATTGTGCCTTTCAGAATTTTTCAATACCGCAGCAAGCGTAGCATGTCCAACGCCCTGTTGTGTCATGAAAACTAATCTAAAGCATATTGGGACTGGCAATAGTGGCAAGTCGACGCACATACACCTGATTCGGGGAAGGGGTGGGGGCTTTACCACTACAATGCCAATAGCAACTTCAGTTGGCATTCAACGACAAAATGAGTGGAAATCAAAACTCCACATGGAGCACTGATCTTGCGACTGAAGAAGTGTGCACTCGGATCAGCGAGGCGTTCTGCAGAGCTCTTATAAATGCTAGAGCCCAAAAAGGAAGCAACGTTTGACTTGTGCTCGCTGTCCTGCACTTGTAAGTTGTATGAATGTGTGTGTAGGGTATCCAGTGACTCATTTTCCCATGGTAACAATCAGAGCAGTTCTATTCCCACATGATCCACTCACAAGGATAGAGTGTGATGTGCACAGCTACAGTTATCGCTGGTGCTCTGGGAGACAGCGATGAACTCGAGGGAAGTGGACTGAATATCACCAATGGCAGATGAATCTAGAAAGTGAAGTCGAAGCCAGTCAAGCTGACCAAGTTGCACAGACTCGGCTGCTGTGACATCTGCAACAGTGTGGGAGAAAAACATGTGCACATGATCAAAGCTGATAGAACAGAAGCATTGCAAGCCAGGTCTTTCTGATGAGTCCGATATTCAGTACAATCACTTTGTGAGTACAGCGATTTCCTCTCTTGGCTTTTCTGGAGCACAATATTATCACAGCAAAAGTTCATGTTCCATGGGCTAGACTGAGCATACGCTCATGCACACACACACACACGCACACACGCACACACACACACACACACACACACACACACACACACACACACACACACACAGAACATACGCACACATGCACACACCGCTGTGGAAATGCACTGCACTGTGGTCACCCACCACTTGGCTAGGCTTCTCAGAGATCCGAGCACATGCCTGTGTACGCGCCCTGCATCGCCAGTACACAGTCCAGTGCCTGGCAGTAGTTGTAACCAGATGTTGCTCAGCGACACTTCACTGCAAGAAATGGTTCTAAGGTGGATGCACCAGTACTGCATGTACTATGATTCTACTTACTTCTAGGAACGCTTTCGTAGGTGCCGTTTGCCGTAAACCACCATTCTGCTGTGCCGTCATTCTCCTCACGACGCCAGGACACATTAGCAGCAACAAGGTAGATTAGACGTGTCTCTTCGCTCAACGTGAGTATCGTGCCAACCTGCAGGCAAGAACATAACAAGGATTGTGATTCGCATACGAAAGCAAACAGAAGTTGTGCCTGACGCCAAACATTTTTATGAATGCATTGCTGTATGTTCTTAGCATAGGGCTTGGGAATTTGGAAACGACTGTTACATGATTGTACTGGACGTTGGAGAGGAACGTGACCATTACAAATTATTTTAAAAGAACTGTGCCACCCTTCTACTCGCAAAGTAAAAACGTAGAAGGCCGAGGATGATTCCGGCTGTAGCTGCCAAAATAATTCACTGATGATAGCCCTCCTCAGTCCTCACCCACCAAAACCTCTGCGGTTTGCCACTGGCTAGCCCAGCGCCATAACAAATAATTTGTCAATGCCCAACGGTGCTGTTACACTGCTAGTCTGTACTCCAACAGTAGAGTACAGTACTGATATGAAAAGAAAGCTGCGTAACTATTACCTACTTGATTGTTCCGACTTTAGACCTATAATCGTTCAGATAGACATTCATGACCTAGCGCCCATCTTCTCCCAACCTCCAATATCCGGAAGAAGAAAATTGTATCAGGAGATCCTCGCAAGTAATTGAGTTTGTCAAGACGATGACTACTTGTATAATTATTTTGTTTGGCGGGGAGCCGCTGAACCGGTCCAAACACGACTCCAGTCAGACTGAACACACGTCTAAAGTGACGAGCTTGGTGTTCGCGAAGAAGGTAATAGTCATGACAGGAGCCACGGTACACGCAGGAAACGTTCAGCAAATCAGAGGGTAAGAGATCCACATGCTCCACGCTGCTACGCTCGAACCGGCCAAAGAATTATTTGCCACCTCTCGAACCCGACAGGTGCAAGATAGTAAGTAGTTAGAGCTACAAATGAAGTCTAGACTCTAGTGACGACTCTTCGCAGTTTGTCTTACCTGGTGCGCTTGAAAGGCTTGCCAGAGGTCGAGCTCTCCGAACGATTGGTTTTCCAGCGCCGCACCAGCATCGCAGTCCCCGAGAGAGCATGCCAAACACGCTCCTGGCCGTGGTTGTGAGAAACACAGCACCAAAAGCACGAGCACCAGCTGCTGCAGTGCAACCGAAAGTCTGCGTCCTCCTGACCACCACTTGGTCGCGCCAGCTTTATAGTCACACCTCCGTATGGCACGAGGTAGCAGCTCCCAAATCACCATCATGCATCAAGCCCAGTCGGGCCAGTGCCATGCCAGTGGAGAACTGTCTGTGCCTGTGGCTCCCCAGAGACAGCTCGTGAACTATCCTGGACTTGTCTCAGCCGCCATGACTTGATTCACAGCCAACACACCGAGCTAGAATTATACTAGAAAGGTCCAAGAGACTCACAACGTCTTGCAAGGACTTCCAAGTCGCTGACCAGGACCTCCGGCACCCTACAACAGATACTGCAAACCTCCAGGCATGGCAGAGTTCAGACATACCGGGTAGAGTCATGGACTCATAGACACATCCTTTTGTCTTAGCATGGTGACCAGCATTCGTAGATCTACACATGGATGATGGCTGTCAGGATTGTATCCACATGATCTTTGTCATTGACGAAGGTGCTGGCGTTCCATGCACCAGTACTTGGCTACATGGTCGGCCTGCGGCCGTGATGGAGCCGCTAAACCGCTCTACCTAATGGCAATGCTGGGATATAGGGGTACCGGGGTGTTGGGCATGAGAAAGTGCTACGGTAGCGGTTAGCTACATCATAACACATACCAATAGCTATGTACTATGTAGATACACGACTAGTCGACTGTGCTCGCTGTGTGCTGCTAGCATGCTGAGTGCTGGCGTCTTGGAACGTTTTTGCCAGCTACACGACTGTCGATGGTGTACGCGATATGACTTCCACCCCGGCACGGCGATAGATCTACGCCATGCAATGGCATTGACTGGGGTAGAGGGACCCATACTGATACCATCACCGAGGTGAGAATTGCCGGTGCATCACTGCCATCAGTCATTGTGTTGTTGGTTGTTTGAACAAAACAAGGTGTATCTAACACCATAAGCCAGTGTGCGTCAGGACAGACAGTGTACATGTACATCCATATAAAAATCGCTCTGTGAGCGGTTCTGAAAAACCTTTACTGGTACTGCCCCGTCGTAAAAGTAAGAAATTAGAACTGGCCCATTGTCCCCCCAAATGCGAACTGATCCACCTAAATCGCGAATGACGGGACCCGAACGCACCAGTAGCACGAGGTCGGGAGGGCACAGGATCACGGCAATTATCATAGGCAGTAGAATTTATTATTTTGATAGGGAAGCCTACCGCTAGTACAGTACATGGCCTATGGTCCGGACCAACGTCCGCATCTGCATCCACAGGTAGGAACCTCGTGCTACTGGTGCGTTCGGGTCCCGTCATTCGCGATTTAGGTGGATCAGTTCGCATTTGGGGGGACAATGGGCCAGTTCTAATTTCTTACTTTTACGACGGGGCAGTACCAGTAAAGGTTTTTCAGAACCGCTCACAGAGCGATTTTTATATGGATAATTTCAGCTCTTTTTCTGTTCCCTCCCCACCCCAACCCCGAAGGTAAACATGATGACCACGCGCGCGATGTACTGTATGTAGCCATGCGACTGCAATAACACACTGATACATACCAGCCCTCCCCGCCTCGCTACCCCGCACACAGATACACAAACATGTGTATGCACACGGCACACACACGTGGCCACGCACACATACGCACATGCACACGACACAAACAGGAAATTCTTCATGTATAATGCCATGCAAAGCAGTGGCCACCGTACTTGAGGAAGTCAGTTGAGAAACAAAAATAATTCAACTACAGCGTGTAGACAAGCTGACGGCCAAAGCACAACATAGCAAACATGACATTTGCCCAAGGATTGCAGTTTGCAGACCATGGAAGCAGCGAATACAGAATGTAATATCATACAAAGTGACAAGCAAGGACGTGGCCATCATACACCAGAAACTTGCAGAAAGTCACATCCAACAGATAGAGAAGTGAACAGCAATCTGATACAGCCCACACAGGACAAAGCGGGCCTGATACTCGTCCTAGGATCGCAAGTGGCAAACCCTTTTCAATGCATAACATGCAGGTGTACGTTAGACGCATGAACATCTGACCGTGTCGCCAGCATACAATGTCATCACATGTTTACCCCACAAGTTACACACATGCACAGTAGAAGCACAATGAAAGCAATGGAAAAGTACGATGTGGTTGCTGAAGCATCTTCACACTTCAAATTCAGACTTCAATGTGGTCGTCATGGGATGATATACCTGCAAGATACAAGTGATGAAGAAAGAAAGCAGAAGGTCGTGAGGTAGGCTATGAGACACCACAAACGGTTCACCTACATGTCTGTTCAGGGCTAGTGCATTCACACGGAGAATTGTCGTAATCGAGCATTTCCCAAACTGAGAAGTGCAATGAAATCCACTTGCATGCACAGGAGCAATTTTGCAATTATTATGATGCGCAATTCGACACGATCTGCGATGCTGCGTGCGATGTGCCCTGCTGTCATGATAGTGACAGTCACCGCGGTATGTTTTGTCAACGTCGCCCGTGCACTCTTCTGTCAAGTCCAAAGTGCTCACATACTTGGCAATGTTTTTGCAGTGATTAACTTTTATCCTAGTTATGTCACGGGTAACTTTAATGAAGTACCCGCAGGCCGTGTCGATCTGCACATCGTCCACTCTCTCATGTACTTGGCCTGCTTTGTCTGTGTATCCATTTCATGTGCGATCCACAAAATCGACTAGACAGTGGGTGCAATACGCTCTCTACCTGAAGACGTTCTTCTGGCGACATCTCGCCATGTACTTGGCCTGGCTTTGTCTGTGTATCCATTTCATGTTCGATCAACAAAATCTCAATGCACTACAGAGACCAGACAGTGGGTGCAATACGCTCTCTATCTGAAGACGTGAACCATTAAATTTTTTGGAAAAGTTATACGTACACCTGAAACGTAATGAAGTACAGGAATAGAGAGAGTGACTACAATACGCTCTCGACCTGATATAGTGATAACGTGAGTACAAGACACTCTCCACCTGATAACGTGTTAGAAGGTTGTTAGCATGTCTACAGTCCCACCGTACCCTTCCGACACGACTGTAGACCATTAATTTTGAGAAGTTATACGTACACCTTAAACGTAATGAAGTACAGGAATAGAGAGAGTGACTACAATACGCTCTCGACCTGATAACGTGAGTACAAGACACTCTCCACCTGTGGTTAGTAGAAGGTAACAGGTCTACAGTCCCACCGTACCCTTCATCATTCCTCATTCACCATCGCGCGATACCCTGGCACACACTGGCAACATATCAATGGGGTGCCTTACCCTTGTCTAGAGGAGACGTCTTCGCAGCAATATTTTCCCTCCTGCGCATTCAGTCACCGACGCGACAGCGTTCACAGGGCCGTTCCAGTTGCGGAAGACATTCGATTCATCGGGCCAATTCAGCAACAGGGCCGTGGACACACAGGGGGCAGAGGAGAGACATTGTTAGTGGACAAGAAATATGCAGTGGCAAGTGGCGAGTGCCGCATGGATGTCAAGTTGTCATGCACAATTCAGCTATTACTTACGGTCCAGCTAGTCCTGCCATTGCTCGCTCGTCCTGGTTCCTCCTCGTTCGTCTTCCTGCACGTCTGCACTTCTCCTTCCC